>NC_084563.2:9792098-9944598 GCF_033978685.3 Nerophis lumbriciformis | reverse complement strand
TCTGCTGTACATATTTACTTTAGAAAAGAGAAGTGTTGGATACTTCTCTTGTTGCATTATTTGTATTTGACTTTATTAAATGTTTAGGTAGAATTGTTTTTTTGTTAAAAACAATTCTACCCAATCATATACACCCATACACATATATATATACATACACACACACATATATATATATACATATATATATACACATACATACATACATATACATATACATATATATATATATATATATATATATATATATATATATATATATATATATATATACATAGATATATATATATATATATACATACATATACACACATACATATATATATATATGTATATACACATACATACATACATATATATATATATATATACACATACATACATACATACATATACATATATATATATATATATATATATATATATATTAATCTTTATGTCACAGTGTTGTTAAAAAGTACTGATTTTGAATTTGGAATCGTTTTATGGTAAATGGTAAATGGGTTGTACTTGTATAGCGCTTTTCTACCTTCAAGGTACTCAAAGCGCTTTGACACTATTTCCACATTCACCCATTCACACACACATTCACACACTGATGGCGGGAGCTGCCATGCAAGGCCCTAACCACCACCCATCAGGAGCAAGGGTGACGTGTCTTGCTCAAGGACACAACGAACGTGACTAGGGTGGTATAAGCTGGGGATTGAACCAGGAACCCTCAGGTTGCTGGCACAGGTCCCAACCCCCGACCCACACCGTTTCACCGTTTTGAATCGAGAATCGATTCTGAATCGACTCGTTACATCCAAGAATCAAATGGAATCGGTGCCCAAAGAGGTTCTCAATTGTATTTAAATTTTAAGGGGGTGGGGCGTGGAAAAAAATGATGTCCTAAAGGGGGAAATGACAAAAAATAAATGTATTTGAGGGCCGCTTGTAACTGTATACAATTTGTGAATATAAATGTATAAGAATTCACCACATATTATACAATTAATTGCTGTGCATTTGATTATTAAATTTGTATTACATACAGTAAAAAAAAAAAAAAATTCAGTAAAAAAAAAATGACACCACACCTTTAAAATTTGTTTTTTTATGTCATATTACTGTTAATGGAAATTCGGTACTATAGGTTTTTTTTTAACTGTAAAATCCTGGCAACTGAGCTGCCAGGTTTTTGTTTGTTTTTTACTGTAAAACCTATTGTCATTTCTACAGTGTACAATTTGGAGAATAACTTGCTTTGATGTATCTCACGCAGATATTTATTTTGTTTTAATTTGAAAATAGTTTGAAATGAATGACAGTTGCATTTGTTGCATTATTCGATAATAAAGATTAGAATATACTCAATAGCTTGCAATACTTGTATTTCTGTCCGTCACAATGAAAATGTCACATTTAGTAAATGATAAAATGCTTTATTGACTCATTTTTTCCAGGCTTTCGAGGGCCACATTTAATGTGGCGGGCCAAATGTGGCCCCCGGGCCTTGAGTTTGACACCCGTGCAGTAAATTCTTCTTACACAAACAACCTTTTAGATAATAAATATTGCATGGAAAAAAATACAATAAACTATAGTACAAACAACTCCAGTAGTTTTATGAAGTAATGCAACAATAATGTACGGCACTTGGAGTGGATTTCTAAATACATTTAAAATTATTTGAATAGCATTTTTTTTTTAAATCTGGAAAAATCACAAAAAATATAAGCAAAATTAGACTACACCATGAAATATATTTTTATATTTTTTGAATACTTTACTTTATTTGTTACAGTCTGTCCTTATTTGAGCTGCTTCTCCTTCAAACACAGTATCGGCAGCTTCTCCATATTTCCGTGGATAAATGTCCACTGTTTAGATAATATCGCTGCTTCACCAAGTTAGCTGGCTACACGCCCTATCATGTTTTTGATGATTTATTTCCTTAATTCAATGACTATCATCCACTTACTCTTAACACTGCCCTTCACACTCACTTCCTTCCTTCCCGTGGTTGGAAAAACTAAGTTATTTCACTATCTAGCGGTACGTTTATGCCAACTAGCAGTGGGGAGGTTTTGAAGCATCAATATTAGCCAAGAGAGATATTTTCCCAAAAAAACTTGTGAGCCAAGGTGCCAGTGTATTTCAAAAATAAGCAATTACCAATAAAACAATTATTTGAGGTAACAGGACTGTGCTGAGATTTTAACCATCAAATAAATACAATCATATAAACAGAAACATAAATGAATGAACTTACCTTTGTTATTGCCAGTGCCTGCAGAGGGTCTGAACAATGCAACTTCTTGTGACTTGTAGAATATTCCGCAGGGTAGGGTAACATGACTTTTAACTTGTTTTTTTTTTTTTCTTAAGAAAATAATTTCATTTTTATTTTCTTTGTATATTTCCCTATTTCTTAATGCATTACCATTTATTTTAGTTCCACTCTTCTGGCCCGAGCGCTGTCTCCCTCACCTGTCCCTGATTGGCAAGCTGGGCACATCTGTTCCGGGTTGCCAATCAGGCTTCTTCATACGCCAGCCTGTCCTGCAGACAGTGCTGCATATATTATATTATTTTGTGTGTACGTTTCCTGTGGGTTTTTGACGTCAAAGTCATGTTTACCTGCACTACGCCGGCGTCTCTGCATCCTGGGGTTCAAGACCGACAGACTGTAACAAATAAAGTAAAGTACGCAAAAAATATAAAAGTATATTTCATGGTGAAGTCTGATTTTACTTATATTTTTTGTGATTTTTCCAGATTAAAAAAAAAATAATAATGTTATTAAATTAATTTTAAATATATTTATCAAATAGGCAATCAGCTCAATTGCACTTTCACACTAAATTTTACTGTTTATTCATACATTCTATTTCTTTGGGACAAACTTCAATTATTTGTTTGCAAGCAGGAGGAAAGTCTTAACCTAAGGGTTCTTAACCTTTTTGACCCCCGGGCCCAACGACATAGGTTCCTGTGGCCCGAACAAATATTAACACACAAAAATAATTTACATACAGTTTGTTGTGGTACAATAAATAAAAATAAGTAATAATGAATATTTTTATTAAATAAACTCAATAAAATTAAAGTGCAAATGAAAATACAGCTTCACTACTTTGGTCATAGTTTTTGCACTTAAGAAACGTCTCTATGACGTCCTCTGTGTGTTTTATACTGTCATTACTGCCACAAGTGGTGTAAAAGTGTATTGCAATTGAGTAATGCTGCTCTATGGTTAAGAAATCCTGGTCTAATATGACAGTTAGATGACATTAAAACATTTTTACAGTAATAATTCTAATAATTTCTAATATTTTTTTCATAATTTTAATAATATTTTTAGCGTTTTTTTCTAGTTCAAATGTTTAAATTGATATTTTTAATTGTATTTATCAAATAGGCAAGACATTTTGCTCAGTAAAATTAAGTGTTTTATACTAAATGTGACTGTTAATTTATACATGTTATTTCCTTCTGACAAAAACGGTCCTGCAATTATTTGTTTGCAATGAGTAGGAAAGTCTAATTCAGGGATTCTTAACCTTTTTGTCCCCGGGGCCCAATTTATCAACGACTTAGGTGCCCATGGCTCAAACACAAAAATAAATGTACATACTATATGTTGTGCTAAAATGAAATACATTTAAATAAAAATAAATATGTTTCTTAAATAAACTGTCAATAGAACTAAAGTGCAAATGAAAATACAGCTTCACGACTTTAGTCATATTTTTTGCACTTGAGAAACTTCTCTATGGCTTTAGCTACAGACTTTATCTGTTTGTTTGATATTGTCATTACTGCCACAAGTGGGGGAAAACTGTATTACAGTTGAGTACCACTGCGGCCCATATGGACCATAGCTAAGAAACACGGCCCTTTGGTCTAATATGACATTTAGATGGCATTAAAACATGTTTACAGTAATAATTAATATATATATATATATATATATATATATATATATATATATATATATATATATATATATAAATATATTTATTTATTTATTTTTTTATATTATTTTACTAAGATTTATTGCGTTTTTTTTCTAGTTTTTGAACGTTTAAATTGATATTTTAAATTGTATTAATTACATATGCAATAGGCTCAATGTGCAGAACATTTTGCTTTGTAAAATACAGTATTTTACAATAAATGTTACTGTTAATTTGTACGTTATTTCTTATTTCTTCAATTATTTGTTTGCGAGCAGTAGGAACGTCTAATCCAGGTGTTCTTAACCTTTTTGACCCTGGGGCCCAACTTATCCATTACAAAGAGGCCCGGGGCCCAAATAGTAACAGACACAAATAGATGTACATACAATATGTTGTGCTAAAATAAATACAATAAATTAATGATGGATGTTTCTTAAGTAAACTGTCAATAAAATTAAAGTGCAAATAAAAAATACATATTCACTACTTTAGTCATAATTTTTTGCGCTAAAGAAAACAGTTGTTCCATTTGAAGTTGTCTAGTACAGGATTTTTAGCCTTTTCGACCTCAGGGTGCAACACTGAATTAATAACCTTACTTTTAATTGTATTTAATAATTATATCTAACCTACGTACAGTACAAAAAAAAAAACTACAGATAATAGTCAGATAATATGAAACCATGTGGTGATCACAAAAATTATTATTCATTTAACTCATAAACATTAGGCTTAAGTTAGGATGATTAGAAAAATAAGTATTAACCAAATATACTGCAAAAGTAACTGACAGGAAAAAATATATATATTCAAGTGCTAAAATCAATATACTAAATTGCAACTTAGATTCAATATCCCTCTTCAAATCAAGACTCAAATCACACCTATTCCGGACTGCTTATTCATTGTAATCATCTTTTCTGTTCTCTTTGTTGCTGTTGTTGTTGTTGTTTTGTTTTTTTAATCCAATTTGATTTTATTGTTGTGATTTTGTACTGTGTCCTTGAGTGCCCAGAAAGGTGCCTTATAAATAAAATGTATTATAATTTAATAATGGAACAATAAATAATCGGTCAATACAATTAAAGTGAAAAAAAATACACTTTAGTCATATTTTTTTGCGCTTAAGAAACGTGTCTATGACTTTGATGGCAGACTTCTTCTGTTTGTTAGAGATTGTCTTTACTGCCAGAAGTGGTGGAAAAGTGTATTGCAACCGAGAAACAGACATTTCTTTGGCTGCACTCCAGAGGGCGCTTGTGGTCCTATTGTTAAGAAACCCTGGTCTAATATGTCAATTAGATGACATTAAAACATTTACACTATGTGAACGAGGCAGCACATCTTGATGGCTTTTTAAACTGAAAAAAAATCCAGAAGCAAAAACGTGTTCTCGGGTTTCTTCATTTGACATCCCAAAGACAATTAGGAAGACGTAATATGCAAAGATGCATATAAAAAAAAAAAAAGATCATAAATCTTCAGTGAGCAGCTGAACTAGATATTGGCTGAAAGAAAACATGGCGTATCTCATGCTGGGATAATTACAGACGAGCCCGTTCAAGCGCTGGTGGACCCGCACGGCCAGAACCCAAGAACTCGGCGAGCATCGGAGAAAAACTCCGCGGATGAAGTCGTACGCGAGCTTTACCGAGCAAGACGCTTAATCTGATCCATTAACCTTTAAATCGTCCACAGCTCATCCGAGGTAAGACCGGCTTCATTTTCCTACCTCCTTCCCTCCTCCGGCAGCTCATTGGCCCGTTTGTTGTTCAGCCGCGGTTTACTTATTGAGCAGCCCGAGTTTGGTCCGGCCTAGGCGGGGAGATTAAGGCAAATTCTGATAAGGAGTGGAAGTTGACTCTGGGCATTAAGGAGGATTAATGTTTAGCTCTGTGTGGCGGGGTCCTTCTTCTCGCCGTGGCCGTGTTGACGCGGCGCCGCAGACCCCCGCATTAATCCGAAATTAGTACAAAAGATCAGCTGTGGCCACTGAGGCGAGCCTCGGCGGGGCTCGGGCCCGCTAATCAAGTCTCACAATGAACGCCTGGAAGGTCAATGGGTGGAGGGGGGGGGTCACGGAGGGGCTTTTGGTGACCACATGGTTTAATTTAGGAGGTTTGTGTTTATGTTACCACCGCAAGGGAACACTTAACACTTTCAAGCGGGGTTCACCAACCCAAACTCCGATTTTTACATTATAACTATGTCAGTTCTCTGCATTAAATATAAATCACTCAATTTTATTGTGCAAAAATGTCTAAATGCACCCAAAAATTGCCTGTCAAATATTTTTATTCAGCAATATATTCTGCGGATTGCATATTTAATACCTTAAATTCTACTATTTTCCTATGTTTTGAACCCTGTGGCTTATAAAACGGTGCGGCACATTTTTGGATTTTTCTTTGCTGACGGCTATAATGCAAATAGTTTTTTTTTGTTTTTTTAAAAGACACTGTCAAGGTCTGTTATCGTTTACTATTCTTAGGACGAGTTTGCTCACTGCAGGTGCTGCCGGATAATGCCGACAGTGTTTTATGCTCTTTAAAGCCTTGAACCGGAAGTACAAGTGCGGTTTCAGTCTTATATTCGTCCATATCGTTTCTATTTGGATTGATTCTTCATTCACCACTCCAAGCAAAGTTTGTAAGTTTTATAATATAACTAAAAAAAAAATTGTACTTACTAAACCGTCCCATGTGTGATGTCTGTAATTTATACAGTATATATATATATATATATATATATATATATATATATACTGTAGTACCAATATAAAATATAACATATATGTAATATTTACACATTATATATACAGTATATAATATATACTGATATACTGATGTATATTTTTTTTTATATTATATGTTTGTATAATACATACAATATAAATTGCATATAATATCCATTATATATATATATATATATATATATATATATATATATATATAATGGATAATATATGCAATTTATATTGTATGTATTATTATATATATATATATATATATATATATATATATATATATATATATATATATATATATATATATATATATATATATCAGCTGTGTATATATATATATATAATGGATAATATATGCAATTTATATTGTATGTATTATACAAACATATAATATAAAAAAAAATATACATCAGTATATCAGTATATATTATATACTGTATATATAATGTGTAAATATTACATATATGTTATATTTTATATTGGTACTACAGTACATGTTTAGTATACTTCATACATGCATTATCCTTCCCATCCTTGGACTCACACTATGGTGAGTCCAAGAACTGCTGAAATTAGTAGGACAAAACGATGTTCACCAAATACTCAAGTTAAACATATTAATCAAAAAACATACTAAAACAAAACAAATATTTTTCCCTTCATCTTTTTTTCATTTTCAATGCTTTTTTTAAAAATGCTCCGGGGAGCCACTAGGGCGGCGCTAAAGAGAGCCGTGGGTTGCTGACCCACTTATCATTTGTTTTCAAAAGGGTTACCAAAAAGTGGGACCCCAAAAATTAACCGTGGGACCCCATTTTTATGACTTGATGGGGTCCCCGGGACCAAATGAGACAAAGAAGGTGTGGAAGATTTCACATGTAAACAAACTGTTGCGTCACAGTCCACGCTATGGTGAGTTCAAGAACCGCTGAAATTAGTAGGACAAAACGATGTCCACTTATCATTTGTGTTCAAAACGGTTACCAAAAAGTGGGGACCCATTTTTATGACTTGATGGGGTCCCCAGGACAAATTGAGACAAAGAAGGAGTGGAAGATTTCACATGTAAACAAACTGTTGCGTCACAGTCCACGCTATGGTGAGTTCAATAAACGCCAAAATTAGTAGGACAAAACGATGTTCACCAAACATATTAAACAAAAAACATACTAAAACAAAAAAAAAATGTTTTCGCCTCATCTTTTTTCCATTTTCAATCCTTTTTTTTAAAAATGCTCCGGGGAGCCACTAGGACCGCCAAAATTAGTAGGACAAAACGAAAAAAAATGTAAACAAAAAATACTCATATTAAACAAAAAACATACTAAAACAAAAAAATATATTTTTCCCCTCATCTTTTTCCATTTTCAATCCATCCATCCATCCATCAATTTTCTACCGCTTGTCCTTTTTTGGGGTCACAATGGGTGCTGGAGCCTATCTCAGCTGCATTCGGGCGGAAGGAGGTTGTACACTTTTTAAAAAATGCTCAAGGGAGCCACTAGGGCGGCGCTAAAGAGAGCCGCGGGTTGCTGACCCACTAATCATTTGTTTTCAAAACGGTTACAAAATAGTGGAACCCCAAAAATTTACCGTGGGACCCCATTTTCATGACTTGATGAGATCCCCGGGACAAAATGAGACAAATAAGGAGTGGAAGATTTTACATGTAAACAAACTGTTGCGTCACAGTCCACACTATGGTGAGTTCAAGAAACGCCGAAATTAGTAGGACAAAACGATGTCCACTTATCATTTGTGTTCAAAACGGTTACCAAAAAGTGGGACCCCATTTTTATGACTTGATGGGGTCCCCAGGACAAATTGAGACAAAGAAGAAGTGGAAGATTTTACATGTAAACAAACTGTTGCGTCACAGTCCACGCTATGGTGAGTTCAAGAAACGCCAAAATTAGTAAGACAAAACGATGTTCCCCTCATCTTTTTTCAATTTTCAATCCTTTTTTTAAAAATTCTCCGGGGAGCCACTAGGACCGCCAAAATTAGTAGGACAAAACGAAAAAAAATATAAACAAAAAATACTCATATTAAACAAAAAACATACTAAAACAAAAAACAATATTTTTCCCCTCATCTTTTTCCATTTTCAATCCATCCATCCATCCATCCATTTTCTACCGCTTGTCCCTTTTTGGGGTCGCAATGGGTGCTGGAGCCTATCTCAGCTGCATTCGGGCGGAAGGCGGCTTACACTTTTTAAAAAATGCTCAAGGGAGCCACTAGGGCGGCGCTAAAGAGAGCCGCGGGTTGCTGACCCACTTATCATTTGTTTTCAAAACGGTTACAAAATAGTGGGACCCCAAAAATTTACCGTGGGACCCCATTTTCATGACTTGATGGGGTCCCCGGGACAAAATGAGACAAAGAAAGAGTGGAAGATTTTACATGTAAAAAACTGTTGCGTCACAGTCCACACTATGGTGAGTTTAAAAAACGCCGAAATTAGTAGGACAAAACGATGTCCACTTATCATTTGTGTTCAAAACGGTTACCAAAAAGTGGGACCCCATTTTTATGACTTGATGGGGTCCCCAGGACAAATTGAGACAAAGAAGGAGTGGAAGATTTTACATGTAAACAAACTGTTGCGTCACAGTCCACACTATGGTGAGTTCAAGAAACGCCAAAATTAGTAAGACAAAACGATGTTCACTAAACATATTAAACAAAAAACATACTAAAACAAAAAAAATATTTTTCCCCTCATCTTTTTTCCATTTTCAATCCTTTTTTTTTTTTTAAATGCTCCGGGGAGCCACTAGGACCGCCAAAATTAGTAGGACAAAATGAAAAAAAATGTAAACAAAAAATACTCATATTAAACAAAAAACATACTAAAACAAAAAAATATATTTTTCCCCTCATCTTTTTCCATTTTCAATCCATCCATCCATTTTCTACCGCTTGTCCCTTTTTGGGGTCGCAATGGGTGCTAGAGCCTATCTCAGCTGCATTCGGGCGGAAGGCGGCGTACACTTTTTAAAAAATGCTCAAGGGAGCCACTAGGGCGGCGCTAAAGAGAGCCGCCCTAGTTTTCAAAACGGTTACAAAATAGTGGGACCCCAAAAATGTACCGTGGGACCCCATTTTCATGACTTGATGGGGTCCCCGGGACAAAATGAGACAAAGAAAGAGTGGAAGATTTTACATGTAAAAAAACTGTTGTGTCACAGTCCACACACTATGGTGAGTTCAAGAAACGCCGAAATTAGTAGGACAAAACGATGTCCACTTATCATTTGTGTTTAAAACGGTTATCAAAAAGTGGGGCCCCAAAAATTTACCCATTTTTATGACTTGATGGGGGTCCCCGGGACCTCCATCAAGTCGAGAGTCTCTCCCTGGGCCAAGTTTAGAAACATGGAATGAACTCATGAAGGAATGTCTTCCTGTAAATGACGAAACATGGCCCAGGGACCGACCCTGATTATAGCTTAGTGGCGGAAAACCCTGCGAGGGTTCTGCAACACCAGGAGAAAAGACGAGACGGGAGCGGGCCAAAAGTGCTTTTAGGTCCAGTAAATGAGGGAGAAGACTGCGGCTTTCAAAGCAAACCGTCATGACAGTTAGCACGCAACCACTTAAGAGGCCAGCTGTGCCACTGACGTGAATAATGGCGTTTAATTGGTCTCATCTTCGCCCAACCACCTTGTTGTTTTTCATCCTCTCATTTGCTGTTTACGTGCACACACAGAAGCAGCACACCATGCCTCACCCCCGCGCCAAAATGGAGGGGATGATTTTCTGCTCCTTCTCCAAGGGCACTGTAATTTGCGAAAACCCTATAAATAAACACTTGAAGAGCTTTATAAGAGCGGCGTGGAAACTATTTACAGCCCACCAATAAAAAGGCTTCTAGCACACAGTGAGGTTGGGGAGGAGGCCCCGCCCACAAGGTTGAAGTTGATTGGTGGGCCAAAAAAAAATAAAAAATTGTTACCAAAACTTGAAAAGATTGCAAACAAAACGTACTGCTTGGTGAAACACAATGTCTTATTTGTAAACATAACGGGTGTTTTGTTTTGTTGGCGGCAACAAAAAAAACCCAACAACACCCGTTTCTCAAAAATGCTCGCAAAAACACGTTAAAGTTAAAGCACCACACTAGGTGTGGTGAAATGACCCATCCCCCTTGTTAAACCCCCTGGGAGGTGAGGGGAGCAGTGAGCAGCAGCGGTGGCCACGCTCAGGAATATTTTTTTTGGTGATTTAACCCCCAATTCCAACCCTTGATGCTGAGTGCCAAGCAGGGAGGTAATGGGTCCCATTTTTATAGTCTTTGGTATGACTCACGACCTACCGATCTCAGAGCGGACACTCCAACCACAAGGCCAGTGAGCAGGTTAGCATGCTAACCTCATTTTTCAGACAAAATGAAAATCTTGGCTTTTGGGGCCATTTTTAAGTGTTCTATGTCATGAAAATGACGTTAGCATGTTGTTGTTGTATGCTAGCACTTTCGCTATTTATATAAATTATTGAACCTAAATATCAAGGCATTTGATACTTGGCAACATTTTTTAACTATGCTAACGTTTGCTATGTTATCATGCTAATCAATGCTATTGTTTTATGATGGCCATCCATCCATCCATCTTCTTCCGCTTATCCGAGGTCGGGTCGCGGGGGCAGCAGCTTAAGCAGGGAAGCCCAGACTTCCCTCTCCCCAGCCACTTCGTCCAGCTCCTCCCGGGGGATCCCGAGGCGTTCCCAGGCCAGCCGGGAGAGATAGTCTTCCCAGCGTGTCCTGGGTCTTCCCCGTGGCCTCCTACCGGTCGGACGTGCCCGAAACACCTTCCTAGGGAGGCGTTCGGGTGGCATCCTGACCAGATGCCCGAACCACCTCATCTGGCTCCTCTCGATGTGGAGGAGCAGCGGCTTTACTTTGAGCTGCCCCCGAATGACAGAGCTTCTCACCCTATCTCTAAGGGAGAGCCCCGCCACTCGGCGGAGGAAACTCATTTCGGCCGCTTGTACCCGTGATCTTGTCCTTTCGGTCATGACCCAAAGCTCATGACCATAGGTGAGGATGGGAACGTAGATCGACCGGTAAATCGAGAGCTTTGCCTTCCGGCTCAGCTCCTTCTTCACCACAATGGATCGATACAGCGTCCGCATTACTGAAGACGCCGCACCGATCCGCCTGTCGATCTCACGATCCACTCTTCCCCCACTCGTGAACAAGACTCCGAGGTACTTGAACTCCTCCACTTGGGGCAAGATCTCCTCCCCAACCCGGAGATGGCACTCCACCCTTTTCCGGGCAGCCTTGGCGGAGTCCAACCCTCACTGGAAACGTGTCCGACTTACTGCCGGCAATGCGGACCAAGCTCTGACACTGATTATACAGGGAGCGAACTGCTACAATAAGACAGTCCGTTACCCCATACTCTCTGAGCACTCCCCACAGGACTTCCCGGGGTACACGGTCGAATGCCTTCTCCAAGTCCACAAAGCACATGTAGACTGGTTGGGCAAACTCCCATGCACCCTCAAGGACCCTGCCGAGAGTATAGAGCTGGTCCACAGTTCCACGACCAGGACGAAAACCACACTGTTCCTCCTGAATCCGAGGTTTGACTATCCGGCGTAGCCTCCTCTCCAGTACACCTGAATAGACCTTACCGGGAAGGCTGAGGAGTGTGATCCCACGATAGTTGGAACACACCCTCCGGTTCCCCTTCTTAAAGAGAGGAACCACCACCCCGGTTTGCCAATCCAGAGGTACCGCCCCCGATGTCCACGCGATGTTGCAGAGTCTTGTCAACCAAGACAGCCCCACAACATCCAGAGCCTTAAGGAACTCCGGGCGGATCTCATCCACCCCCGGGGCCTTGCCACCGAGGAGCTTTTTAACTACCTCGGCAACCTCAGCCCCAGAAATAGGAGAGCCCACCACAGATTCCCCAGGCCCTGCTTCCTCATAGGAAGACGTGCTGGTAGGATTGAGGAGGTCTTCGAAGTATTCCCTTCACCGATCCACAACATCCGCAGTCGAGGTCAGCAGAGCACCATCCCCACCATACACAGTGTTGACACTGCACTGCTTCCCCTTCCTGAGGCGGCGGATGGTGGTCCAGAATTGCTCCGAAGCCGTCCGGAAGTCTTTTTCCATGGCCTCCCCGAACTCCTCCCATGTCCGAGTTTTTGCCTCCGCGACCGCTGAAGCCGCACACCGCTTGGCCTGTCGGTACCTGTCTGCTGCCTCAGGAGTCCCATGAGCCAAAAGAACCCCATAGGACTCCTTCTTCAGCCTGACGGCATCCCTCACCGCCGGCGTCCACCAACGGGTTCTAGGATTACCGCCACGACAGGCACCAACTACCTTGCGGCCACAGCTCCAATCGGCCGCCTCGACAACAGAGGTACGGAACATCGTCCACTCGGACTCAATGTCCAGCACCTCCCTCGTGACATGTTCAAAGTTCTTCCGGAGGTGGGAATTGAAACTCTCTCTGACAGGAGACTCTGCCAGGCGTTCCCAGCAAACCCTCACAATGCGTTTGGGCCTGCCAGGTCTGTCCGGCATCCTCCCCCACCATCGCAGCCAACTCACCACCAGGTGGTGATCGGTAGAAAGCTCCGCCCCTCTCTTCACCCGAGTGTCCAAAACATGAGACCGCAAATCCGATGACACAACTACAAAGTCGATCATGGAACTGCGGCCTAGGGTGTCCTGGTGCCAAGTGCACATATGGACACCCTTATGTTTGAACATGGTGTTTGTTATCGACAATCTGTGATGAGCACAAAAGTCCAATGACAGAACACCACTCGGGTTCAGATCCGGGCGGCCATTCTTCCCAATCACACCTCTCCAGGTTTCACTGTCGCTGCCAACATGAGCGTTGAAGTCCCCCAGTAGAACGAGGGAATCACCCGGGGGAGCACTCTCAAGTACTCCCTCGAGTGAATCCAAAAAGGGTGGGTACTCTGAGCTGCTGTTTGGCGCGTAAACGCAAACAACAGTCAGGACCCGTCCCCCCACCCGAAGGCGGAGGGAAGCTACCCTCTCGTCCACCGGGTTGAACTCCAACGTGCAGGCTTTGAGCCGAGGGGCAACAAGAATTGCCACCCCAGCCCGTCGCCTCTCACTGCCGGCAACGCCAGAGTGGAAGAGAGTCCAGCCCCTCTCAAGAGAAGTGGTTCCAGAGCCCTTGCTGTGCGTCGAAGTGAGTCCGACTATATCCAGCCGGAACTTCTCCACCTCACGCACTAGCTCAGGCTCCTTCCCCCCCAGCGAAGTGATGTTCCACGTCCCAAGAGCCAGCTTATGTAGCCGAGGATCGGACCGCCAAGTGCCCTGCCCTCGGCTGCCGTCCAGCTCACACTGCACCCGACCTCTATGGCCCCTGCTATGGGTGGTGAGCCCATTGGAGGGGGGACCCACGTTGCCTCTTCGGGCTGTGCCCGGCCGGGCCCCATGGGGACAGGCCTGGCCACCAGGCGCTCGCCATCGTGCCCCACCTCCGGGCCTGGCTCCAGAGGGGGGCCCCGGTGACCCGCGTCCGGGCGAGGGAAATCTGGGTCCTTTGTTTGTGTTCTTCATCGAGGTCTTCGAGCTGCTCTTTGTCTGATCCCTCACCTAGGACCAGTTTGCCTTGGGAGACTCTACCAGGGGGCATAAAGCCCCCGGACAACATAGCTCCTAGGATCATTGGGACACGCAAACTCCTCTACCACGGTAAGGTGGCAGCTCAGAGAGGAGGTTTTATGATAGCATTTTATGATAGCATTTTAGAAAATTCTATTTATTTTAAAACTAGGGCACTATCTTAGATGTATGCTAACATCTCCTCTGTTAACATGCTAACTTTTTAATTTAGCATTTTTGCATATTTTGATCATTTAAACAACAATTTGAAACATGTTTCCATCTTGCAAGTATGTTAACTTTTTGATGTTTTCATGCTAAAATTAGCATGTTATTGTTTTATGTTAGCATTTTAGCTAATTGCGCCATTTCCAAAATATGTTATCAATTTCTTAAATTTAGTATTTTAGCTCATTTTGATCAGTTCAACCAAAAAAATTTGGGTCTCGAGACACATTGTGAGTATGCTAACATTTCCTATGTAATCATGCTAATGTAAGCATGCTATTGTTTTATGCTAGCAGTTTATTCAGTTTTATTCATTAGAACCTAATAACAATGGCTTTTAATACTTGGCGCCCTATTGGAAGTATGCTAACGTTTGCTCTGTTATCATGCTAACATTAGCATGCTAACTTTTTAATCAAAAATTTTAGCTCATTTTGATCATTTAAACCTAAAATTCTTGGGTCTTGAGACACGTCTTCATCTTAGAAATACGCTAACTTTTCCTATGTCATCATGCTAACATTAGCATGCCTATGTTAAAATGTTAACTTTTTAAACTTAGCTTTTTAGCTCATTTTGATCATTGAAACCTAAAATCCTTGGCTCTTTAGACATGTGTCTATGTTCGAAGTACGCTAACATTTCCTATGCCATCATGCTAACATTAGCATGCTTTGTTCTATGCTAGCATTTTAGCTAGTTTTATTAATTAGAACCTAAACATAATGGCTTTTAATACTTGCCGCCCTATTGGAAATATGCTAACGTTTGCTCGGTTATCATGCTAACATTAGCATGCTAACTTTTTAATAAAATTTTAGCTCATTTTGATCATTTAAACCTAAAATTCTTGGGTCTTGAAACACGTCTTCATCTTAAAAATACGCTAACTTATCCTATATCATCATGCTAACGTTATGATGCTACCGTTAAATGCTAGCATTTTAGCACATTTTACTAATGTGCACCTAAATATCATGGCTTTTGACACTTGGTGCCATCTTAGAAACATGCTAACTTGCCCTATGTTACCATACTAACTTTTAAAATCTAGCTTTTTAGCTCATTTTGATCATTTAAACCTAAAATCCTTGGCTCTTGAGACATGTGTCTACGTTAGAAGTACGCTAACGTTTCCTATGCCATCATGCTAACATTAGCATGCATTTTAGCTAGTTTTATTCATTAGAACCTAAACATAATGGCTTGTAATACTTGCCGCCCTTTTGGAAATATGCTAGCGTTTGCTCTGTTATCATGCTAACACTAGCATGCTAACTTTTTCATCTTTTTAATGTTAGAAGTAAGCAAACGTTTCCTATGTCATCATGCTAACATTAGCATGCTATTGTGTTATGCTAGCATTTTAGCCAGTTTTATTCATTAGAACCTAAACATAATGGCTTTTAATAATTGCCGCCCTTTTGGAAATATGCAAACGTTTGCTCTGTTATCATGCTAACACTAGCATGCTAACTTTTTCATTTTTTTAATGTTAGAAGTACGCTAACGTTTCCTATGTCATCATGCTAACATTAGCATGCTATTGTGTTATGCTAGCATTTTAGCCAGTTTTATTCATTAGAACCTATCCATAAAGGCTTTTAATACTTGGCGCCCTATTGGAAGTATGCTAACATTAGCATGCTAACTTTTAAATCTATAGTTTTAGCTCATTTTTGTCATTTAAACCTAAAATTCTTGGGTTTTGAGACACATCTTCATCTTACAAATACGCTAACTTTTACTATGTCATCATGCTAACGTTATCATGCTATTGTTTTATGCTAGCGTTTTAGCTAATTGTAATCATTTGAACCTAAATAGTATTATTTATATTTGGCACCATTTTTGACATATGCTAACGTTTCCTATGTCATCATGCTAACGTTAGTAGGCTAACTTGTCTTATGTTAAAATGCTAACTTTTTAAATCTAGCTTTTTATCTCATTTTGATCATTTTTAAACCTAAAGTTACTGGGTTTTGGCACATGTTTCCATCTTGCAAGTATGCTGACTGTTCCCATTATTTAATGCCAACGTTTCTCCGGCTCTTTGCAGCAGCAGCAATGTCGTAACGTCAATAAAATAGTTGTTTTCTTCTAGTTGGAGAGCAGAAAGGTTGCCTCCTGCGCCCGAGTCCTTTGCAAGTACAAAAATAATGCAGATATCAACACTTTTGCGCGTATTCATCATCGCAGCTGCGCTGCGGTCGATGCTGCGCTATATTTCCTTTATTTTGTTTTCCTAACTGAGTGTTCTCTTATGGCCCCCGCCAGCCAGCAGCCGCTCGGTAGTGGAAAATTGACGGCAAAGTTTCTGCTAATGCTCGTTCTCAATTGGACACAGTCGGACTCTCCTGCAGGAGGACGGTCTGAGCAGGCCAGACAGCGGCGCTGACTCACGTTGTAAGAGGAGACCTCGCTTCTTTCTGTTTGTTGTTCTAATCCTCAGCGCAAACATTGTGATTATGTGACACGTTATAGCACGTGTAAAGTGATGCCGCTTGAAATGCACGGCTCACATTTCAGATGGGCAGCATTCGGAAAAGATACGGTTGTCTTTGGTATAATTCCGATTTAGCACCTAAATGTCTTTTTATATTTTACATGGCTTTGTTTTACATTGACCTAACTCCTGGTCAACACACATGCATACAAATATGGACACCCTCAGAAAATCGTCCTGTCCTGTGCTCTTATTTTGTACATTCACTTCCAGGTTCCGTGCACGGATGCCCGTTGGGACACATCTGCCAGCCGGTTGCCAATCAGTCTCCGATACATGCAGGGTCGTAACCAGGATTTGACAAATACAGAGGACAAAAATTGTTGGTCCAAGAGGAGCTTGGAAAGGCTGAAATCATGTGTAATCCTCCTTTTTCATTGTCCCATTTACTCTCTGTAAAGCACCAGTTCCATTGGCAGCAAAACAGGCCCAGAGCATAATACTACCACCACCATGCTTGACGGTAGGATAGTGTTCCTGGGATAAAAGGCCTCGCCTTTTCTCCTCCAAACATATTGCTGGGTATTGTGGCCAAACCGTTCAATTTTTGTTTCATCTGACATCACATGGATAAAAATAAGACCTTCTGGAGGAAAGTTCTGTGGTCAGATGAAACAAAAATTTAGCTGTTTGGCCATAATACACAGCAATATGTTTGGAAGAGAAAAGGTGAGGCCTTTAATCCAAGGAACATAATTCCTACCGTCAAGCATGGTGGTGGTAGTATTATGCTCTGGGCCTGTTTTGCTGCCAATGGAACTGGTGCTTTACAGAGAGTAAATGGGACAATGAAAAAAAGAGGATTACCTCCAAATTCTTCAGGACAAACTAAAATCATTAGCCCGGAGGTTGGGTCTTGGGCACAGTTGGGTGTTCCATTATGACAATGACCCCAAACGCATGTGAAAAGTGGTAAAGGAATGGCTAAATCAGGCTAGAATGAAGGTTTTTAGAATGGCCTTCCCAAATTCCTGACTTAAATGTGTGGACAATGCTGAAGAAACAAGTCCATGTCAGAAAAACAACACATTTAGCTGAACTGCACCAATTTTGTCAAGAGGAGTGGTCAAAAATTCAAGCAGAAGCTTGTGGATGGCTACCAAAAGCGTCTTATTGCAGTGAAACTTGCCAAGGGACAAATATTAACATTGCTGTATGTATACTTTTGACCCAGCACATTTGCTCACATTTTCAGTAGACCCATAATAAATTTTTAAAAGAAGCAAACTTCATGAATGTTTTTTGTGACCAACAAGTATGTGCTCCAATCACTCTATCACTAAAAAATAAGAGTTGTAGAAATTATATATATATATATATATATATATATATATATATATATATATATATATATAAAATCAGTGATGTGCAGTCAGGGGAGGCAGGTGAGGCGGGGCCTCACGTGCCATCATGGAAAGAAAAACAATGTAAAAATAAAACAAATTAAATTAAATTGTTATATGTATCCAGTGATTATACTATAACGTTATTTTCCATTTAACTTCACCAGTTTTAGATTATTTGTATTCAAAATCGCTGAATTTTCACATTTGCCGTTCAAATACTGAGAAGAGACTTGTTGTGAGTCAGCAGCCAGTTGAGGCACGTCACTGAGTTGAGCCTCGCCATGGATTGCGCAATGACTCGGCTAACTGCTGGCCTGCTGTGCAGTGAGACCGTATTGCTATATGAATTATATTATACGTTTCCATAGTTTAGTTAGCTGAGGTATATAATGTACAGTGTATTTTGTCAACAACGGTATGTGTGTAACTTATTTCTTGTGCTGAGCGATCATAAAACTGCTGCGAAGACGCACTGTGTGAGGCTCGCAGTAATCCCGCCTCCTGGTGGTAGAGGGCGCTAGTGATCCCAGGGAGCATTCTTGCGACTACTCGGCTGCAGAAGAAGTGACAACAAGCAGCAACAGTTAGCAGCGATTGTTTATTTTTTCCTCTTGCCTGGGATTTTAACATGGAGGATTACATATCTAAAATAAAACCGTTTTCTAAACTGGACTTTCAATCGAAGCAGGAGGTAATAATTAAAGGAAGATCTCCATCGAGACAGAGAGACTTTTAAAACTGAAGAAAGACAAGGAATACTTTTATAAACAAGTTATCAATGCTTTTGTTCAGAAGAAGCGGTGCATGGACTTCATTTATAAGTAAAGGTAAGACCATAATAACGTTTTTTTTTTAATTAAATGTGCTTTTTTTGTGTGCTACAGTTTGTATGTGTAAAGTTAAAGTACCAATGATTGTCACACACACACTAGGTGTAATGAAATTTGTCCTCTGCATTTGACCCATCCCCTTGATCACCCCCTGGGAGGTGAGGGGAGCAGTGGGCAGCAGTGGCGCCGCGCCCGGGAATAATTTTTTGGTGATTTAACCCCCAATTCCAACCCTTGATGCTGAGTGCCAAGCAGGGAAGAATGCTGGTATGAGCTTTTAAACATAACTCGTTAACTGCTGCCAATCAAATGGTGAATAAGATACTCTTTAGGGTTCAAAAGTTTGTAAATCTGACTGTGATGAAGTCAGTGCCTCACCAGCCTCAACCTCACCACACGTCACTGGTATATATAGGGAAACCTGCAGAACAGGCTTGTACGGATTAAATAGCCTCTGTGTTTTTTCCTGACCTAATGTATATTCCGCTCTACCCCTGTATTGAAATTATTCTCTGCATTTGACCCATCACCCTTGATCACCCCCTGCGAGGTGAGGGGAGCAGTGGGCAGCAGCGATGGCTGCGCCGGGGAATTATTTTTGGTTATTTAACCCCCAATTCCGACCCCTGATGCTGAGTGTCAAGCAGGGAGGTAATGGGTCCCATGTTTATAGTCTTTGGTATACATATATACATATATACATATATATATATATATATATATATATATATATACATATATATATATATATATATATATATATATATATATATATATATATATCAGTGACGTGCGGTGAGGTTCATGACTGGTGAGGCACTGACTTCATCACAGTCAGATTTACAAACATATGAACCCTAAAGAGTATCTTATTCACCATTTGATTGGCAGCAGTTAACGGGTTATGTTTAAAAGCTCATACCAGCATTCTTCTCTGCTTGGCACTCAGCATCAAGGGTTGGAATTGGGGGTTAAATCACCAAAAATTATTCCCGGGCGCGGCGCCGCTGCTGCCCACTGCTCCCCTCACACCCCAGGGGGTGAGCAAGAGGATGGGTCAAATGCAGAGGACAAATTTCACCACACCTAGTGTGTGTGTGACAATCATTGGTACTTTAACTTAACTTTAACTTTACACAAACAAACTGTAGCACACAAAAAAGCACATTTAATAAAAAAAAACGTTATTATGGTCTTACCTTTACTTATAAGTGCGGGAACAGTGGTGTTCGTGTTGGAGGAGTTGTGAATGAATGAAATATGAAATCCGTGCTGCAGTCTGCAGGTGTACCTAATGTTGTGTTCCTGCAGTCGTTCACGGCTCCTCCGGCGCGAGCAATGTTGTTTTTGCACTTTTTGGCTTCTTGTTAAGTTACTTTTTTTGGGTGGATTCGGTCTTGCACGTGGAGGGTTTGGGTGTGGGCTTTGGTTGGTGTGGCGCTCCCGTCGGGGGGGGCAGTCTGCGGCGGAGGTGCCTTAACCGGCACCAGGAGGCGGGGTTACGCGAGCCTCAGCAGTGCGTCTTCGCAGCAGTTTTATGATCGCTCAGCACAAGAAATACGTTACACACATACAGTTGTTGACAAAATACACTGTACATTATATACCTCAGCTAACTAAACTATGGAAATGTATAATAAAATTCATATAGCAATACGGTCTCACTGCACAGCAGGCCAGCAGTTAGCCGAGTCATTGCGCAATCCATGACGAGGCTCAACTCAGTGACGTGCCTCAACTGGCTGGTGACTCACCGCAAGTCTCTTCTCAGTATTTGAACGGCAAATCTCCCGTCCAAAAGCAAAACCTAGTAACTCACTTCTAGCTGATTTTGATAAAACAAACGAAAACCAATCTATTTTATATTAAAGTCCCATCCATTCACAGAGATTTGATTTCTGCTTTGTTGATGTTAATTGGTATCCGCAATTCCAGCCTGCAATTTTCGTTCAGAATGTCCTAGTAACCCCAAAATTATTATCAGCTCAGTTTTGGCCAAAATTGAGTTACTGGGTTTTGCCTTTGGACGGGAGAAATGTGAAAATTCAGCGATTTTGAATAAAAATAATCTAAAACTGGTGAAGTTAAATGGAAAATAACTTTATAGTATAATCACTGGATACATATAACAATTTAATTTTTTTTTTTTCTTTTTACATTTTTTTTCTTTCCATGATGGCAGGTGAGGCCCCGCCTCACCTGCCTAACCCTAACCCTAACCTCTAGTGACCGCACGTCACTGATATATACATATATATATATATATATATATATATATATATATATATATATATATATATATATATATATATATATATATATACAGCCCAGCCATTTTTTTTCAACCCAATGCAGCCCCCGAGTCAAAAAGTTTGGGGAACCCTGCATTTGAGAATCAGCTGCTAGTTTTTCCATTTTAAAAATCATTGAAACACAAAACTTAAGCAGTTTTATAAGACTATAGCTAAAATGCTGCAAACTTAAACCAATGTAGGCACTGATGCGTGATTATGGCGTATTCATGTTACACAGTGTCTGGTCACTAGAAGTCCAACGGCGCGGGATCCAAGTGTCTTCACCTCGGGACGGAAAGCGATCCGCTAATGTTTGGCATCACGCTGCCCTCACCTCCTCGCGTTGTGTTTGCCTAGGTTTCATCTTGTGTTTACTAAGGGAAGAGAGCAGCCAGAGTGAAATTGACGAAAATGAGGACAATTTAAACATCGAGCGAGCCAATGCGATACAGATTTTGGTCACATGATCTCATCCAAACACTGCAGACCGCAGGGGCCGGCCGCTGGCGTCATTACTCCCGATGAGTCGTGCGTATCCACTTCAAATACAGAAGCACTCGTCCTAATGGAGGAGGGAACCGTTGCTCGGCAGGTCGAGATTGTGTGTCTGTCAAAACAACCACGGAGCCGCCTCACGCCTCGCTGAAACCCGACCGCTTTGTCCGCGGTCCAAATGAGCGACGCCGGGGGCCGGCGGGGGTCCGGGCCCGCGGAGGGAGCGTTCGTGCGGCTGGTTCTGGTCGTCACTGTGGTGATTCGCGCGGCCCACACGTCCACGTACGGTCGGACATGAAAGGGCCGCTTGGCTCGGTCCTCACGTCCTGGCCGAGGATGACGTTCGGTTTCTTAGCGAGTCATCTTGAACGGGCCTAATTCAATTTGCACTTCGGGCTGTTTCTAATACTCTCCACCCTTCTGCTCTCTGTGGTCTGAATGTGAGAACATGTATGGTCTGGTCGTCTCTTGTTGACAACAAGAAGCAGCTGGAGGAGAGAAACTACTCTTTGAAATATTTGAATATTTAGGCCCCTTCGATAACTAAGGTTATCCAGGGTAAATCCCACCTAACCTTATCCTTGTACGACCTAGTATGCATGCGCGGATAATGCGCATGTCATAGTCACCTCCGATGTTGCTTTGTGTGCAAGTTCTTGAATGTAACTTATCTGAACAATATCCAGTGTTGTGATATTTCAATGAACTGGAATCCAGTGTGCTGTGGGGCCCTATTGTAGTGAATCACACCTGAGACATCATAAATTAATCAAATCTTTATTAGACACGTAAACAATATGATAAAGAATCAGAATCAGAATCAGAATCAGCTTTATTGTCATTACGCAAGGTAACGAGATTGAGGCCATTCCATACAGTGCGATGTGTGCATGCTAGAAAAACAATGTGCAAATATATAGAAATATAAAAAATGTAGAAGTGCAATGAATATGGTGTGAAATGAATATATACATGAAAAAACAAAACAAAAACAGGGTGGTTGGTGGAATGGGTTATTGCACCGAAGAGAAGGCAGTTATGAGGGACAATGGGGCAGTCCGTTCAGGATGGTTATGGCCCTGGGGAAGAAGCTGTTCTTTAGCCTGTTTGTTTTGGTTTTAATGCACCTGTAGCGCTTCCCAGAGGGCAGCAGGTAGAACAGGTCAGAGCCCGGGTGGGTGCTGTCCTTGATGATGGCACTGGCTCTGTTGAGGCAGCGGGAGGTGTAGATGTCCGTCAGAGAGGGGAGAGGGCGGCCGATGATCTTCTGAGCCGTCTTGACCACTCTTTGCAGCCTCTCCCTGTCTGCTGCAGTGCAGCTGCCGTACCATACCGTAATACAGTAGGTCAGCAGGCTCTCGATGGACGAGCGGTAGAAGGTCAGCAGCAGGTCAGGCTTCAGGTTGTACTTCCCGAGGACTCTAAGGAAGTGTAGCCGCTGCTGAGCCTTCTTGACGATTGATGTGGTGTTGACTGTCCAGGAGAAGTCATTAGAGATGTGGACTCCAAGGTACCTGAAGGTGTGGACCCTCTCTACACGCTCGCCGTTGATGTAGAGGGGGACAGGGTCGGTGCTGCTCCTCCTGAAGTCGACGATGATCTCTCTGGTCTTGCTGGTGTTGAGAGCGAGGTTGTTCTCCGAAGACCAGGCCGTCAGCTTCAGGAACAATTTACATCAATCAAACTGTCATGTCTGTGTGATCATGTTTTGTTTTAGTCATGTTCGGTTTTGTTTTTGGACTTTTTGTGCACTTTTGTTTTGTTTTGTCACCATAGCAACCATTAGTTTTCACCTGTCACGTCACGCACCTGTTTCACGTTTTGAGTCACGCACCTGCTTTCACTAATCATGTCTATAGTATTTAAGTTCATTGTTTTCAGTTTGTCGTTCTGGCGACATCTCACATTTATGCTCTGTACATTCCTGACACTTGTTTTCATGTCCATCCTTCATGCTGCTATTTTTGTCCAAGCCAAGTAAGTTTTTGTTTATTAATGCTATAGTCTTTTGGTTTCATAGTTTGTTCTCCGCCACTGTGCGCGCTTTTCGTTTTTTTCCATCCATCCATCCATTTTCTACCGCTTATTCCCTTTGGGGTAGCGGGGGGCGCTGGAGCCTATCTCAGCTACAATCGGGCGGAAGGCGGGGTACACCCTGGACAAGTCGCCACCTCATCGCAGGGCCAACACAGATAGACAGACAACATTCACACTCACATTCACACACTAGGGCCAATTTAGTGTTGCCAATCAACCTATTCCCAGGTGCATGTCTTTGGAGGTGGGAGGAAGCCGGAGTACCCGGAGGGAACCCACGCAGTCACGGGGAGAACATGCAAACTCCACACAGAAAGATCCCGAGCCCGGGATTGAACCCAAGACTACTCAGGACCTTCGTATTGTGAGGCAGATGCACTAACTCCTCTGCCACCGTGCTGCCCGCTTTTCGTTTTTTTTTTATATATTAAATAAATCATGTACTTACATTCCCGTCTCGCCCGAGCCAACATTCCATTGCCTTCTAGAAAAACTCAACCCCAGGACCAAGTCATGACACAAACTAGGGATCTAGATATCTGGTCAGGACACTCCTCACACTTTTGCCTTCACCTTCATTGTCCATTCCTTTTTGGGGACTTTATATACTCTGGACCTAGACGTTGAGACCACGAAATACATGGCGAACAATAACTGATACAGTCTGCTTTGCCAGTCCAAAAACATTTGCCGTTTTCCGTAGTCTTCCCTCGACGGCCAGGTAATACAAAGCGCACACTACCTTTTTTAGCACATCCACGGGAGCCCGCATTCTCGTTGTCTCTCCTTTTCGACAAATGGAAAGTTTTTCGCTAAACTGGACATTGGAAAGTTCTCTTGCCGTCTGAGAAGTGTTGTATCCCAAATAGCTGCAATGACTTTCTCTTAAGAT
Organism: Nerophis lumbriciformis; assembly: GCF_033978685.3. Lineage (NCBI taxonomy): Eukaryota > Metazoa > Chordata > Actinopteri > Syngnathiformes > Syngnathidae > Nerophis > Nerophis lumbriciformis. The sequence continues at coordinate 9,919,659 of NC_084563.2, read as the reverse complement.
ATTCATGTGTGATTTCCACAAGCGTCTGTACATGTAGAAGAAGGAGAAACACGGGCATGTCTGGATGACTCGCCTCTATATTTCCAGTGGTTAGCTCCGAGTTACGAAACCGCTTTATTATGAAGCTGTCCCGTGTGGGGCGCGGTCTTTCTGGCGTCATTTCCTCTCCAAACTCAGTTTGTAAGCGATCAATGAGTCCATACAAAGCTAAACAAAGGAAGATGTTGTCCGTATACCAATATTTTGATATGTTCGACTTTTTAAAATAAAGAAGACCACTAAAAAAATGTTCTTATTGACTTCATCTTAACTGCAAATCTTTATGATACATTAAAGGCGTTTCTTATTGTAGTCAAATAACTATTTTGGCATTAAATGACATAGTGAACATACTATACCAGTGTTTCCCCCCTAAAGAAAATATGTGTTCTTCATCTGTGGCCCGTATGAGTACTCATTTGTAATACACTTTTCAGAATCAGACTCAGAATCAGAAATACTTTATTAATCACCGAGGGGAAATTAAGATTTTCAGCACAATCCCATTCAAGAGCAGACAAACATTACAGGGAGACAGAACAATATCGCTGACAAGTCTGCCAACTTCCGGCACCCCTTACAAAAAAGGTGAAAAACAGGTACTGTGGGGTGAGGAAAAAAAAAATTCAGTCTAAGACTGGGCCCCTGGAGAGTGGGTACAGACTGAGGCCAAAAGTAAAAGTAAAACAACAACAACAACAAAACTAACAAAACAACAACAAAAAAACATATACACTGTGGTGGCTTCTGCGCTATCCTCTGCTGGGGTGCGGGGAGCATGGCCAGAGACAGGAGCAGACCCAACAAAGCAACCAAGAGAGCCGAATCCACCCTCGGCCGCCCATCAACTCTCGGCCAGTGTCCAGTCCGCATGGATGAGCGAGGATACGTCCAAGGAGACTGAGGTGCCATGTCTCTTCATCCGGTCTCTCCAAACGGACTCTGGTGTGGCAGAGACCCAGCAGCTGGTCTCCATGGCCATAAGGCTCCCGGGAGGCAGATCCAGAAGTTCACAAAAATAAGCACCGCAGAAGTCACGAAAGTGCCAACCCTTGTCACAACGACCATATTACTGAAAGTGGCAAAACTGTATTTTCATTTGCACTTTAATTTCATCGATGGTTTATTTAAGAAACATGCCATTTTTAATTTAATTGATTTTTTTTAACACTTAATAGTGAAATTATTTTTTTTGCCGTATACTTGGTAAGTGCTTTTTTTCCTAATAAGCCTAAGATTTATGTGTAAAAATAAATAATATTTTTTGTAATGAACACATGGTTTCATACTAGTGGTTAGAGTGTGTTAAAGTTAAAGTACCAATGATTGCCACACACACACTAGGTGTGGCCAAATTATTCTCTGCATTTGACCCATCACCCTTGATCACCCCCTGGGAGGTGAGGGGAGCAGTGGGCAGCAGTGGTGGCCGCGCCCGGGAATCATGTTTGGTGTGCACTGAGATCGGTAGGTCGTGAGTTCAAACCCCGGCCGAGTCATACCAAAGACTATAAAAAAGTGGACCCATTACCTCCCTGCTTGGAACTCAGCATCAAGGGTTGGAATTGGGGGTTAAATCACCAAAAATGATTCACGGCCTCACCTCCCAGGGTGTGATCAAGGGTGATGGGTCAAATGCAGAGAATACTTTTGCCACACCTAGTGTGTGTGTGTCTATCAGTGGTATGTCTGCGCATCTAACTCAAAGTCCTCCTGGTAGAGTCTCTGTTGTCCCAGTTTTCCACAAGCCAATGGTAAAGCTTGACTGTCATCTTCCGGGAATGTAAACAATGAAACACCGGCTGTGTTAACCGGCACAACAGTCAAGGAGTGCATTCTACGGCGGATGTGCGTTATCCGGCACAACACCTGCCGCAATACACCGCTTCCCACCTACATCTTTCTTCTTTGCTGTCTCCATTGTTCATTGAACAAATTGCAAAAGATTCACCAACACAGATGTCCAGAATACTGTGGAATTTTACGATGAAAACAGACGACTTAATAGCTCTATACTCTCGGCAGGGTCCTTGAGGGTGCATGGGAGTTTGCCCAACCAGTCTACATGTGTTTTGTGGACTTGGAGAAGGCATTCGACCGTGTCCCTCGGGAAGTCCTGTGGGGAGTGCTCAGAGAGTATGGGGTATCGGACTGTCTGATTGTGGCAGTCCGCTCCCTGTATGATCAGTGCCAGAGCTTGGTCCGCATTGCCGGTAGTAAGTCGGACACGTTTCCAGTGAGGGTTGGACTCCGCCAAGGCTGCCCTTTGTCACCGATTCTGTTCATAACTTTTATGGACAGAATTTCTAGGCGCAGTCAAGGCGTTGAGGGGATCTGGTTTGGTGGCTGCAGGATTAGGTCTCTGCTTTTTGCAGATGATGTGGTCCTGATGGCTTCATCTGGCCAGGATCTTCAGCTCTCACTGGATCGGTTCACAGCTGAGTGTGAAGCGACTAGGATGAGAATCAGCACCTCCAAGTCCGAGTCCATGGTTCTCGCCCGGAAAAGGAGATCTTGCCCCAAGTGGAGGAGTTCAAGTACCTCGGAGTCTTGTTCACGAGTGAGGGAAGAGTGGATCGTGAGATCGACAGGCGGATCGGTGCGGCGTCTTCAGTAATGCGGACGCTGTATCGATCCGTTGTGGTGAAGAAGGAGCTGAGCCGGAAGGCAAAGCTCTCAATTTACCGGTCGATCTACGTTCCCATCCTCACCTATGGTCATGAGCTTTGGGTTATGACCGAAAGGACAAGATCACGGGTACAAGCGGCCGAAATGAGATTCCTCCGCCGGGTGGCGGGGCTCTCCCTTAGAGATAGGGTGAGAAGCTCTGCCATCCGGGAGGAGCTCAAAGTAAAGCCGCTGCTCCTCCACATCGAGAGGAGCCAGATGAGGTGGTTCGGGCATCTGGTCAGGATGCCACCCGAACGCCTCCCTAGGGAGGTGTTTAGGGCACGTCCGACCGGTAGGAGGCCGCGGGGAAGACCCAGGACACGTTGGGAAGACTATGTCTCCCGGCTGGCCTGGGAACGCCTCGGGGTCCCACAGGAAGAGCTGGACGAAGTGGCTGTGGAGAGGGAAGTCTGGGCTTCCCTGCTTAGGCTGCTGCCCCCGCGACCCGACCTCGGATAAGCGGAAGAAGATGGATGGATGGATGGACTTTAGTAAGCTAACCCGGCCGTATTGGCATGTGTTGCAATATTAAGATTTCATCATTGATGTATAAACTATCAGACTGCGTGGTCGGTAGTAGTGGGTTTCAGTAGGCCTTTAAATTCCAAATGAGCTAATATTTGCCAAAAAATAACAAAGTTTACCAGTTCGAACGTTAAATATCTTGTCTTCGCAGTCTATTCAGTTGAATATAAGTTGAAAAGGATTTGCAAATCATTCTATTCTATTTTTATTTACCATTTACACAACGTGCCGACTTCCCTGGTTTTGGGTTTTGTAGTATCTGATAAAATGTAAACAACACCTCACTTTAAATGGGACAGCCCTAGTTATAATATATAAAAAGATTGGTTCCCCAGTTAAAGTGAGAATCCGACCGCTTTTAAAAGGACATGCGATGCTTCAGCTTGCTGGGGTTGGATGTCACAGACAGCAGTTTTACAACACCAAGCACCAGCACTTTACCGCTGCTGGTAAAGAGCTTTTATAAACGTCTTAAAGCTGCAATTACTGACTTGTGGCGGAGCGCTGCCTCATAACGTGGACGACTTATTGGAGATACATTAGAGGTTCCTTCCATGGCAAAACGTTGCACGGACACACATTCAAACAGGTGATACTCGCCTCGTAATCGGAGGAAGATATCGTTGTTTTCACACACAAGTCCTTATTTTGGCTGCTGAAATTCTGGGACGTCCGCTCGCAGGTTTTGAAACATGAACCGTGTAATATACGGTGATGGCGGTGGTGCTAAAGCTGTCTAATAACAGTCGTCTGTGGTGCGTTTCTATGAATTACTTTCCAGTTTGCTCTTGGAAAAACAAGTTATATGACATGTAAGATGGGTTGTCATGGTACGGCAAAAATATACTAAATACTTCGCCTCACTAAACGCGGTAAAAGATGGTATCTCAGAAGGAAGGGGTTGTCCATTTCACAGCAGCTACCAGTGACGGGCCAAACGATACTGAAGCGTCGATGCCTTATGAAACACAGGGAGTGATACCGTGGCCCTTGATGCCCCGGTGTGTGGGTCGCTCTGGGAAAAAAACAAAAAAACATGTGAACGAAGCAGCTGCTGAGTCATTTGACTGTGAAGCGCCAAACTGTGTTTTTTTTTAGGTAGCGCCATCTAGTGACAACTTGTATTTAAAGAAGCCAAAAGAGGGCATATCGTGTCTGGCGTCAGTTTTTGTCTCCATTGTCGATCTGAATATATATACATATATATATATAAATATATGTATATATATATATATATATATATATATATATATATATATATATATATATATATATATATATATATATATATAAATATATACATATATGTATGTATATATACATGTATATATATACATGTATATATGTATATGTATATATATATATATATATATATATGTATGTGTGTATGTATATATATGTATATATATATATATATATATATATATATATATATATATATATATATATATATATATAAAAATGTATACCGTATATTTCGGAGTATAAGTCGTTCCGGAGTATAAGTCCCACCGGCCGAAAATGCATAATAAAGAAGGAAAAAAACATATATAAGTCGCACTGGAGTATAAGTCGCATTTTTGGGGGAAATTTATTTGATAAAAGCCAACACCAAGAATAGACATTTGAAAGGCAATTTAAAATAAATAAAGAATATGAAACGGCGTGGTCGCATCGTGATGCGGATGTGGTTCTCCCTAGGATGCAGACGGCTTCGGACACAGCTTGCAGGTAGGAAAATTATTTATTGAAAATATAAATCGTACGGGGATCAAACAAAAGACGTGCAAATAGCAAAAGGCAAAAACAAAAGGACTAGCGTGGGAGCTAGCAGGAAAAAATAGCATAGCATGAAATCTAAGTTGTCGTTATCAGTTGTATGGGAACAAACTACGAAGCCAGACAGAGTGAGGCCAGAGCAAAGACTAAAAAGCCCTCTGATTAGTGCCCGGGCAACAGGTGCGCGTCCCGAACACTAACCAGAGGCAGGTGCGTACAATCTGCCGTCATGGCAACAGAAACAAACTAAACTCAAGGTGCTGAAAACACGTGACACAAACATAAACAAACTATGATCCGGGCAGCGGATCGTAACAGAATAGTGAACAACAGGCTGAATAAGTGTACGTTATATGAGGCATAAATAACCAACTGAGAACGTGCCTGGAATGTTAACGTAACATATTATGGTAAGAGTCATTCAAATAACTATAACATATAGAACATGCTATACGTTTACCAAACAATCTGTCACTCCTAATCGCTAAATCCCATGAAATCTTATACGTCTAGTCTCTTACGTGAATGAGCTAAATAATATTATTTGATATTTTACGCTAATGTGTTAATCATTTCACACATAAGTCGCTCCTGAGTATAAGTCCCACCCCCGGCCAAACTATGAAAAAAACTGCGACTTATAGTCCGAAAAATACGGTACATATATAACTAAATATATACATATATACATACATACATACATACATACATACATACACACATATATATATATATATATATATATATATATATATATATATATATATATATATATATATATATATATATATATATATACATACACATACACACACAATGAAAGAAGAAGGATTACCTCCAAATTCTTCAGGACAAGCTAAAATCATCAGCCCGGAGGTTGGGTCTTGGGCGCAGTTGGGTGTTCCAACAGGACAATGACCCTAAACACATGTCAAAAATCAGGCTAGAATGAAGGTTTTATAATGGCCTTCCCAAAGTCCTGACTTAAACGTGTGGACAATGCTGAAGAAACAAGTCCATGTCAGAAAACCAACACATTTCGCTGAACTGCAGCAATTTTGTCGAGAGGAGTGGTCAAAAATTCAAGCAGAAGCTTGTGGATGGCTACCAAAAGCGCCTTATTGCAGTTAAATTTGCCAAGGGACATGTAAGCAAATATTAACATTGCTGTATGTATACTTTTGACCCAGCAGATTTGATCACATTTTCAGTAGACCCATAATAAATTGATAAAAGAACCAAACTTCATGAATGTTTTTTGTGACCAACAAGTATGTGCTCCAATCACTCTATCACAAAAAATTAAGAGTTGCAGAAATGATTGGAAACTCAAGACAGCCATGATATTATGTTCTTTACAAGTGTATGTACACTTTTGGCCACGACTGTATATAGTTATTGTAAAATACAGCATATGGTGGATGACCAGTACGAAGCACAAACACCGTATTAGTGCAATGTTTATACAGGTCGTAAGTGTGCCATACACTCACTGAGGCATCATTTACCCATTTCTATTATTTAGTGTAAATTCCACAGTTTTCTCGCTCGTTTCTCCCTGACAAATTTAAGGAGTTAAATACCCATTGACACATTATACCGCACACAGTACAGCTCGTGTCGCTTTAAGACAGTGCTTCTCAATTATCTGCTACCTCCCCACCCCCTCGCCGGAAGACAAAAGACAAACATTTCGCAACACATAATAGACACTACGGCCAATTTAGTGTTGCCAATCAACCAATCCCCAGGTGCATGTTTTTGGAGGTGGGAGGAAGCCGGAGTACCCGGAGGGAACCCACGCAGACACGGGGAGAACATGCAAACGCCACACAGACAGATCCCGAGACCAGGATCGAACTCAGGACCTACATATTATGAGGCACATGCACTAACCCCTGTACCATTGTGCTGCATTTTTTTTTTTTCTTTTTTTTTTATGTTTCTAACAGAAAAAATAAAAATAAAAAATAAATAAATAAATAAATTTAAAACGAATTGATGCACTTTATTTTTTTGTTATTTTGTTTTTTTCTAACAGGATCAGTTTCTTTTAAATTAAAAGTTAAGTTAAAATACCAATGATTGTCACACACACACACTAGATGTGGTGAAATGTGTCCTCTGCATTTGACCCATCTCTTTGTTCACCCCCTGGGAGGCGAGGGGAGCAGTGAGCAGCAGCGGTGGCCACGCTCCTGAGTCATTTTCGGTGATTTAACCCCCAATTCCAACCCTTGATGCTGAGTGCCAAGCAGGGAGGTAATGGCTCCCATTTTTATAGTCTTTGGTGTGACTCCATTTAGATAAATCTAACAATAATAAGAATTAAAAAGAAAAAAAAAAAAAGAACTCTTTGTTTAAACGATAAACATTACTTGACTTAATTGACCCGGGGCGGCCCACCCTACTATTTGAGAAGGGTCGCTTTAAGAGAAGTTTCTTTGGATTGGCCCTTTTCCCGGAAGCCAGCTGAGATGCAGCGTGGCTCCGAGTTGCGGCTGGAGCAGATGACGCTCGAGAACGTGGAGCAAAGAAACCCTTTGGAGAGCGCCCTCGCTGACTGACACTGAAACATTATATACATGACAGCAAACATGGAAACGCCCTTTAAACGGCCGCGGTTAACCTCTCGGCAGCAGAGTTTGTTTTTTCTCTACGCCCCCGAAAGGTTGGGCGCGAGACGGGCAGGTTGCGTAGCGACTCTGGTATCCATCCACTGGAGGCGATGTTAGCGCTCGCCGTGTAACTCTAGAGCCCGCCGGGTGAAAATAAGAAGGGGGAAAAATACTAAACATCTCTGGCGTTCTAAAGTCGTCTCGAAGGGAGAGAACCGCAAGTGCAGCGTGTAAATAACAGAAATGTCAGCGCGCCGCCCTCAGCCTGGCGACGCAACAGACGGTTCCATCCTTTGACACTTCTAACGGTGGACAGTTTCAAAGCATAACAAGAGGCAGATGAGAGGGGCGCCGCTCCCCCAGCAGAGACCCTGCAGGGGGGGGGGGGGGGGCGCGAAATTTGTCCGACTAACTTCACCACAATGGGGGGGGGGGGGGGGGGGGGGGGTCAGAAGCTCTTTGGAGGGTTCACACAAGCAGACGCTCTGATGACCTTGCGAAGGAAAACTTGTCATCCGTCAATAGCAGAGCGCTCCTATGTCAAGGGGTCCGAGGGGGGGGGGGCCTCAAGGGTGTTATAGAGGATGCAGTGCTGACCTTCTCCAGGCTGGCACTGTACAGTAGGGTTGTACGGTATACCGGTATTAGTATAATATTCGGTACTATACCGCCTCTAAAAAGTGCTGGTTTACGAGCAGAGGAGCATGTTCGGCAGCAGCACGCACACAGAGTACTTACGAGCAGACACAGTGTGTCGACGGAAAAGGGAGAACGGACGCATTTTGGCTTAAAAAGTGACGATAAAGGTGAGGTAATAACACTGAAACACTCTCAGGAAGACATGCTTTAAGACGTGGCTAGGTAGCTAGCGGCTAACGTCCATCCACAGTCGGAAGTGTTTTAGCTACTTCTAAATCACTAATCCTGGTCTCCATGGCGACAAATAAAGTAAGTATCATTGTCACAGCAGGACGAGGAATAGCTAAACATGCTTCACTACACACCGTAGCTCACCTGCGTCAAAATGTACCGTATTTTCCGCACTATAAGCCGCGCCTAAAAACCACAAATTTTCTCAAAAGCTGACAGTGCGGCTTATAACCCGGTGCGCCTTATATATGGATTAATATTAATATTCATTTTCATAAAGTTTAGGTCTCGCAACTACGGTAAACAGCCGCCATCTTTTTTCCCCGTAGAAGAGGAAGCGCTTCTTCTTCTATGGTAAGCAACCGCCAAGGTAAGCACCCGCCCCCATAGAAGAGGAAGCGCTTCTTCTTCTACTGTAAGCAACCACCCGCCCCCGTAGAAGAAGAAGCCCCCGGATATTGCGTTTCATTTCATTTGTGTGTTTACATCTGTAAAGACCACAAAATGGCTCCTACTAAGCGACAGGTTTCCGGTTCATGAAAAGACGCAATCTCTCCATCCGCACACGGACTACTATTTCACAGCAACTGCCTAAAGACTTTCAAGAAAAGCTGGCTACTTTCCGTGCATATTGTAAAAACAAGATAGCTGAAAAAAAGATCCGGCCAGAGAACATTATCAACATGGACGAGGTTCCACTGACTTTTGATATTCCTGTGAACCGCACTGTGGATACAACGGGAGCACGTACGGTGAATATTCGCACCACAGGGAATGAGAAGTCGTCCTTCACTGTGGTTCTAGCTTGCCATGCTAATGGCCAGAAACTTCCACCCATGGTGATATTCAAAAGGAAGACCTTGCCAAAAGAGACCTTTCCAGCCGGCGTCATCATAAAAGCTAACTCGAAGGGATGGATGGATGAAGAAAAGATGAGCGAGTGGTTAAGGGAAGTTTACGCGAAGAGGCCGGGTGGCTTTTTTCACGCAGCTCCGTCCATGTTGATATACGACTCCATGCGCGCCCACATCACGCTGGTTTTTAATATATTATTAAAGTTTGACTGACCTATCTGACTGTTTTTTTGACATTCCCTTTAGCGCAGTTTGATGCGGCTTATAACACGGGGCGGGGCGGCTTATAGGTGGACAAAGTTTTGAAATATGCCGTTCATTGAAGGCGCGGCTTATAACCCAGGGCGGCTTATGGTGCGGAAAATACGGTAAACAAACGCCATTGGTGGATTGACACCTGACATCCACTGTAATGATACCAAGTACAGGCACGTACCTAGTCCATACTACCATGATTATGTCGATATTTTTTGGCATCACATCTTTTGTTTTGTTTTTTAATGTATATTATGTTTATAAAGTCAGGAAATATGTCCCTGGACACATGAGGACTTTGAATATGACCAATGTATGATCCTGTAACTACTTGGTATCGGATTGATACCAAAATGTGTGGTATCATCCAAAACTAATGTAAAGTATCAAACAGGAGAAGAATAAGTGATTATTACATTTGAACAAAAGTGTAGATAGAACATGTTAAAAGAGAAAGTAAGCAGATTGAAGTGGCATAAAACACTGAAAGTGATTGTTCCTATAACCCCTTTGTTTCAAATGTTTGTTCCACTTGTGGCGCGGGCATCTTGTCTGACTCACACCATATACACAGCCTTCCTTGTCACGAATTCTTCCTTTTCCCGTTATCTATCCACTAATTCAAACTGATCCAGCAGCGCAATTGAAGATTGTTTTATTTACAAAAATCAAGGAACAGAATACTCGGGAAACAAAATGAATGAGCCGAGGTCTACAGACAGGTGAGGTCAAAGACGGTATGCTGGTGCCCGACTGCCAATCACGCGCCCAGCACGCTCCTGCCCCTTATAGGCTTGCGTGGGAACTTTCCACCACCTGCAAAGGGTGCACACTGACATACACACATCAACCACTCAAAATAATAAAATAAACATAGATTCAAGTATGGTTCTCTATTTGGCTCCTACACAGATATTAACAGTATAGTAGATTAATATTTCATTTTCTGCCACTTGACAAAATAATAGGTAGATAAATGACACAATATGTTACTGCATATGTCAGCAGACTATTTAGGAGTCTTTGTTTGTTTACTTACTACTAAAAGACAAGTTGTGTTGTATGTTCACTATTTTATTTTAAGACAAACTTGCAATAAGAAACATATGTTTAATGTACACTAGGGTTTTTTGTTAAAATAAAGCCAATAATGCAATTTTTTGGGGTCCCCTTTATATAGAAAAGTATCGAAAAGTACCGAAATAATTTTGGTACCGGTACCACAATATTGGTATCGGGACAACACTACCATCCAATGACTGTCGAGTTTAGCTGCAGTGGAAAAACCTTCTTGATGCTCCCCATTGTTCAGCTTCAACGCTGTTTAAAGTGGTCATATTGTTATTTTGTTTTCCACATGTAAAAGACTTCCTTGTGGTCTACATAACATGTAATGGTGGTTATTTGGTCAAAATGTTGCATAGATTATGTTTTTCAGATCGTCTTCAAGCCGCTTTCTGACCGTCTCTTCGGGATGCGCCGTTTTGTGGGCGGTCTTATTTACATATTGTATTGTATTTCATTTATTTATATTGGTAGAGTGTACATTAATCAACACTTAAATAAACAGTGTAAATGTGCCGGACTTGGCATACATGCAAAATTTCAGCTGTAGTACCAAGGCAGGTTTCTAAAATAACATATTGAGAAACATAAGACTTTAAAACCACTATGACAGAAATAAGAACCAAATAAATAAGACATCATGAAACAGACAAGTCGTGGCCCCACTTTGACTGCGTCTTCGCCACGTCAGCCATGTCTTCCATAGAGAGTCTATTCACAGATTTAGTTCAAAATATACGCTACTTTGTATTAGAAATTGCAACAGCGGAGTATGCATGTGCATGTACGAGCCAGTCTGCCCCGCAACAACAGCATTGAGAAAAAAACAGATTATTGACTACATCGTCGGACGACAACGGCGGACTCGCGCAATCCTTTTTGGGTACAACTTTACCATATATGGATAATCTGCTGACTTAACCAATTGGAAAAATATAAAAAAATGGGCAAAAAATTGGAGGAAGTCTGAAAGAAGGCAAGATTGTTTTATAAATATCTCCTCTATGCCCCCTTTGCTTTTAAAATGTTTGGGATTTATGCAGATCCCAAATACACAAAGACAAGTACCAATAGGAAAGAAAAGTGAGTTTTGCATAATATTATGTGACGCAACAGGAAGGAATGAGAAGAAAGTGGCAGACTCTGAACAAAAGTTAAATATGTGTTGCAGCAAATACTTAGTCGATGAAAAGTGAACACAACATTTTCATTTTAGGGCAAGCTGAATTCCTCTTGCGCTCTGAGAGCAATCGTAGCTGGCTGGGATTCTCGGACTCTAGAGGTGGCAGCAAAAGGATTTGACATGCATCCCTCTGCTTGTACTCTGCAGGTGGTGTTTGGGTGAAGATCCCTGATGTCAACAGACTTCCTTGGGCCTCCGATACCTTGTAAGAGTAGCCAGAGGATGTCGCTGTCCAAATTAAGGCCCCGGGGGCCACATGCTGCCTTTATGATGTGCAGTGATGTTTTCTAATGACCGTAAGTCTTGAACTATACAAAGTATTGCAATGGTTGGAATCTGCGCTTTTGCATGATATACTAGTTACTATGGTCATCTAATTAGTTACTATGGTAATAACAGAAGCTCAGACGAGGCACCAAGCAGTGTGGGTGGGGAGCGTTTCCACAGACTGTTTCCAGAGCCTGAAATGTGGGTGTCAGGGACAGACGCGGAAGGAGATTTTTACAACAAAGTTCTAAAGCTTAGTGATATATCAGATTGTAGATGTTTATTTTTTTATCCTTTGCGTTCATATTTCACTGTTTGTTGCATTTGTATTGCGTTTCGCTTGATTGTAAAATATGTCTGTGGGGGGAGATGTTGCCAGCGCTGTCTGCAGGAGCAAAGGTCACCGCCTCTGTCCAAGGTGCTGAGGACAGAGCACCATCTGACGGGGGCGTGGCAGTGCTGACGGCGAGACCCAGCTGGCAGGTGATTAGATTTCACAGGTGGTACGTGGTAATCTAATCATCTGTTGTCTTTAACAGTATGCGGCCGGGAGCAGGAGGGGAGAGAGGATACGGACGTGACTGAAAAGTCACGTTCTGCTGGAGAAAGAGTTAGACTCAAATATATGCACATCAAAAACTTTGTTAAAACTGCACGCTTGGCTCTTGTGCCGTGTCTACAGTGGTGCTGCTAGGACACAACTTCCACAATGTCGATCGAGAGGGTGTGTTCATATGTTGTCAATATTCAGTGTTTTATCGTTCACAGTTAATATTGTAAATCCCACATTCTTTATTTTCATGTATATTCTGGTTGTGTCATTCAGTAAAAAAAAAAAAATAATAATAATAATACCTGGGATTTATATAGCGCTTTTCTAAGTACCCAAAGTCGCTTTACATGTAGAACCCATCATTCATTCTCACCTGGTGGTGGTAAGCTACTTTCATAGCCACAGCTGCCCTGAAAATGTAATAGAATAGAATAGAATGCCTTTTATTGTCACTATACACAGTTACAATGAGATTAAAAGCAACTCCAGTATGAGTGTGACAGTCTATAAATATGCAAAACATAGGAAAGAAAAGAAAAATAGTCCAAACGGAGGTAAGGTGCACAGTCCAGTCCTGAGAAAAAATGCTCTGAATGTGTTGTTTCATTATTAAATATTAAATATTATACTATATACATACAGTATATACAGAAGCATTCAGACTGTGGGTGGAAAGTAAAAATTGCACACAGAGAGGTGCTAGACTATAAAATCAGTGCCCATGAGAGTTCACCATGGTTATGGCTTTAGGGAAAAATGTAAAATTCCATTCGGTTTTTTAAGGCGGTCTGTCATAACGTTTTTAGCTTTTGATTAGACATTATTGTGAGGTTTTGTATTAGTGTTCCTAAAAATAGATACACATTTTTTCTCAAAATTTGGCCCCCCGGGTCAAAATAATTGCCCAGGCCTGGTCCAGAGAGTCAAAGGCTGATTTTAGATCCATGAAGGCTGCATAAGGAGGTTGGCGATCTTCAATTCCTGGGTTCATCAACAAGGCCCCCGTTTGGCCTCACAGTCCTCATCCAGGACCGCCCTTGGTACAGACGGCTGGCCGCCACATTGACTTAGTGGCCAAGCTAGGCTTCATGCATTCATTAATCATCCCTATAATGAGAAGACAGACAGGCTTGGTTTTGATTCCCCCCCTGCATGGCAAGGAACCGCCACCTTTTACGTAACACATTGGCGTTGTTAGGCCTATTTTAGGAGGGCTCAAGCCCCCCTAAAATATTCTTAAGCCCCCCTAAATAATTTGGTGTTATATACAGTATATATATATATATTTTTTTTACAAATACATGCCGACAAATTCATTATAATGCGGCCCGAATATTAGTTTAAATAAATCATATAACCTGTTATTATTCACTCAGTTTCCCCTCACTTCATAGCGTAAGGTAGAGAGCCCCTTTCGTGAGTCGGTATTCAATCCATTCCACTTGTTCATATAGAAAATGCCCATATTAGGGACGGCGTGGCGCAGTGGAAGAGTGGCCGTGCGCGACCCGAGGGTCCCTGGTTCAATCCCCACCTAGTACAAACCTCGTCATGTCCGTTGTGTCCTGAGCAAGACACTTCACCCTTGCTCCTGATGGGTGCTGGTTAGCGCCTTGCATGGCAGCTCCCTCCATCAGTGTGTGAATGTGTGTGTGAATGGGTAAATGTGGAAGTAGTGTCAAAGCGCTTTGAGTACCTTGAAGGTAGAAAAGCGCTATACAAGTACAACCCATTTATTTATATCACTCAAATTCCTGTCCGCATTTTCTCTGCGACCTTGCTTGCGGTCCTGCAGGTGTACGAAGCACATTATCTTCCTTTACAATGAGTGAAGCTGCACGAAACCTTGTGTGTGCAATTGTAAATAATTTAGTTTTTAAGTTTTGTGTTTCCTGTAGAATCTATATAAAGTAATATACATTAGCCTATTGTTAAAATAATGAAAAAAACATCATTAAATATATTTGTTTTATTGTATTGTTACATTAATAGCTGCTGTATTATTGTAGGATGGCTTGTTAAACATTTCATAGGATTTTCAGAGGGAGGAAAAACCAAGACATTTAATATAAAATGTAAAATTAATAAATACATAAAAAGAAAAAGAAAAGAAATGGTTAAAAGCCATCGTCCCGGGGAGCATTTAATTTCGTCCTGTGCATTTTTTTTTAAATAATAATAAGAACAATTAATCATTTCTAAGTCTTTGTTAGCCGTTTGTGAAGTTTTGTGCTCGTGCTCTACGTTCACTCGCACCCTGTGCATCTCCTGGGGGCTAAGCCCCCCGTGTCCTAAAAAGCTAGTGACGCCCCTGACGTAACATACCCCAAAGTCAGGCTGTCAAATATCACCGGCCATCGTATTGATCCCGAAGGATATCCATGGAGATGGAAGGGATCAGTTATGGTGGGAGACTTCACAACTGAACCAGACTGTACTCGTTGCTCAGAGCGGGAGTGTCCTGGTCCAAAAATGTCTGACAGAGCTTGAGAATGATGTCCAATGCTAATATGTATTCCTACATCAGACTCCTATAATCAGCCCACTTCTTACACAAACACACGACTTATGATCACTGGAACCAAAAAACAGTCGTGGTCTTGTGTGGTGACAGCTTCAGGAAGCCCTCCGCCATGGAAAGTTGCACAACTTGGCAGCACTGAGGCTTCATAACATTTCATAACTGTTTTGACTTTATAAAATATCACATGTAACAAAATATTGTTTTCTGTTTGAAAGGGTTTGCCTGTTTGTTAGTTAGTTGGCAACATAACTCAAAAAGTTCTCGGTGGATTTTAATAAAACTTCAAGGAAATGTCAGAAATGGGAGACGTGATTCGATTTTGGAGGTGATACGGATCATTTCTACTAAACGTTACTTAGACTTAGACTTTCTTTTATTGTCAAATTTGAACTTTACATTACAGATAAGAACAAAGTTGTGTTGCATTAGCTCATGGTAGTGCAGGATAAAAGAGCAATAAGGTGCAGATATAAATAAATAGATTACTGTACACAGGCCCGGCCCTAACCAATCTGGTGCCCTAGGCAAGATTTTAGGTGGCGCCCCCCACATCGGCAGTGAAGTGTATATACTCACAAGAAACCGAATAGCTTTGTCTTTGACCTTTTTTTTTTTACTTACAACTATACCTAATATATAAAGGGGTGGAAAAGTGACTATTACCTGCAGGGCAAACATTAGCTAACCAGAAGGCAATAACAATGTAAACAAAAAACACCTGCTTAAAATATCTAATACAAATGTCCCAGAGGAATGTAAGGTGGGAGTACTGTAACTACCTAACGTTACATTATTATTTTCCATAACAATTTAGTCCCCTCCACAATATTAACCCGACGTTAAAACAGAACTAGCTATTTATTGATTAGCTATTGCCGACTCATGTAACATTAGCTTAATGCTAAAAAGCCAGGTTACTATCACATTCTGTAACAGACAAATAATTTCATGTAGGCTAACGTTACCTACTTGCTACCTCTGTCTTTTCTCGTTTCTCCTCCTCTTCTTTTCTCTTTTTTCTTCCCTGGGCACCTGACAGTTTTGGTCGTTTTGACATCTTGTGTTGATTTTTTGATGTGGTGACGTCCAAAAAGAGTCATGATACGGGAAGGGAGGGGGCGCACCGTGCTGGGGGGGGGGGGAAATGTTGTAACAAATAATATTTCTATTAAATAGGCTTTACTTTGTATTTTAATTAACGTGGGATTATTTTTTGTATTTAGAAATAATAGTACCAACTTTTTTTCTCTTTTTTTTTTTCTCTCCAACATTTGTGGCACTTGCGTGGCGCCCCCTGATGGACGGCGCCCTTAGCATTTGCCTATACGGCCTATGCCACGGGCCGGCCCTGACTGTACAGATAAATATATTGCACTTTTGCATATGCATCCACGTTTATGGATGTATGTTAAATTGTCTTTATATTCCAGCCAGTTAATCCATTTTTGGGAGGGAATTGAGGGGATTATTATGATGCGTTCAAGAGTCTTACGGCCTGAGGGAAGAAGCTGTTACAGAACCTGGAGGTTCTGCAACGGAGGCTGTGGAACCTCTTTCTCAGTCCTTGGTGGGGGTTGGAGGAGTCTCTGCAGATTTTCTGAGCCCTGGTCAGGCAGTGGCTTTTTGGGAGGCTGATCCTTTCTGTGTCCTCGCCTCCACCCACAGAGACAAACTGAGCGGATGACGAACAAAAGGCTTCAATCAGTTGATTTAATTCCGCTAAATACCAAATGCACCCGCTGCTGCTGAAACCCATGAATATAGTGAACTCTCTTGCAGCACCAACATGCAAGGACATGACAGTGCCTTCATGGAAATGCCCCCCTCTACCTCAAAGAACTACTCACCCCCAAATCCTCCACACGACACCTCCGCTCCGGACAGGCAAACCTCCTCCAACCTCCGAGTACAAAGCTACGAACAATGGGACACCGGGCTTTCTGCTCCGCCGCTCCCAGTCTGTGGAACGCTCTGCCTGACCACCTGAGGGCACCACAGACTGTGGATGCTTTTAAAAAAAAGGCTTGAAAACACTTCTTTTTAAAAATGCCTTTTTTTAGATATATGCATACTAGTTCGAGCTATTAGGCTGTTCTAGTTTTTATTTTATTTTTTTAATACGCTGTAGCACTTTGAGGTTATTTACTCAATGTAAAGCGCTTTTTACAAATAAAATATATTATTATTATTATTATTATGATGTATCCTTTGGGGATTTCTTGTTCCGTTTGTTTGTCAGTTAGCAACATAGCTACAAAAAGTCACGGGTGGATTTTGATTGAGTTTTCAGGAAATATCAGAAATGGGGGATCAGGCACAAGTGATTACATTTTGGTGGTGATTTTGATCAAGGTCTGGATTCAAGATATTTTAAAATGATTCTTTGCTATTATGAGAAATGTAGTGTCTGTCACATGTAACTAGGCAACACTATTTACAGAAATGCGTCTGCTAAAATACACTAAAAAGCAGTGGCGGGCCGTGCGTTTCCCACCTAGGCCTTCAGTGATGTCCGACTTCAATGATTACCATAATTGATGTCACCACATGACCATTGCTGGAGAAATACTGTACAGTAAAGTGAAGTGAAGTGAAGTGAAGTGAATTATATATATATATAGCGTTTTTTCTCTAGTGACTCAAAGCGCTTTACATAGTGAAACCCAATATCTAAGTTACATTTAAACCAGTGTGGGTGGCACTGGGAGCAGGTGGGTAAAGTGTCTTGCCCAAGGACACAACGACAGTGACTAGGATGGCGGAAGCGGGGATCGAACCTGGAACCCTCAAGTTGCTGGCACGGCCACTCTACCAACCGAGATACACCGCCCCCCCAAGGAACACATAGGGGAACACATTTACGCCCTATTGAGCATTGGATCACATCAATAGTGTACAAAACGGGTTATTTTCTGGCGCATTTAAAAATAAATTAAAACGCATCAGCAATTAAAACATATCTTATGTGGTACTGTCAAAATTGAAATAGCAAAACAGTGAAAAAATAAAATATTTGAACTCACAATTTTTAGCACCTATTTGACGCTGTATAAGTCAGTGGTACCCCTTTTGACATGTGTTTGGGGTCATTGTCCTGTTGGAACACCCAACTGCGCCCAAGACCCAACCTCCGGGCTGATGATTTTAGCTTGTCCTGAAGGTAATCCTCCTTTTTCAATGTCCCATTTACTCTCTGTGAAGCACCAGTTCCATTGGCAGCAAAACAGGCCCAGAGCATAATACTACCACCACTATGCTTGACGGTAGGGATGGTGTTCCTGGGATTAAAGGCCTCACTTTTTCGCCTCCAAACATATTGCTGGGTATTGTGGCCAAACAGCTAAATTTTTGTTTCATCTGACCACAGAACTTTCCTCCAGAAGGTCTTATCTTTGTCCCTGTGATGTCAACACTTCCCGCTAAATTGAAACTTGTGATTGGATACTCACTTTAGAATGACAAGTGAGTATCCAATCACAGTCTTGTTAACATCAGGCTACCTAGAGAGGCTACTGTCAACAACTTGTGATCTGATTGGCTATCACAACTGTCTATCAACTGTATGTGTTCTCAAATTAACCCGCTAACGGTCCCGATTAGTATCCAATCACAGGTCGCCTAAATGTCACGTTCAACCTTAAGCCAGCTAGAAGGCCTTACCGACAACAACTCGTGATCTGATTGACTATCGCAACTGTCTATCAACTGTATGTGCCCGCTTACACTTACAGTGCACGGACGCCTGCATTGTTGATTACGAAGGCCCCGGGCAGATTTGGTACAGGATGGCAACATAAGCTAGCTGAATTCTGATTGGATAAAAACTAAAACTAAAAACAACACCACTGGAACAAGCATAATATGACATGAGGAGGATATAAATACTTTTAGATATTTAGGGAAAGTAAATTTAAAAAAATATTTTGTATCTTTAATTATGATCATGATTTCTGGTAGAAGTAGGATTTGAACTAGAAACCTGGACTGAAAATTAACGAGGGGTGTGTAAATCTCCTAATAAATGTCCTGGTTCAATTATTTCAATTATTGAAACTAGAGATGTCCGATAATATCGGACTGCCGATATTATCGGCCGATAAATGCTTTAATATGTAATATCGTAAATTATCGGTATCGGTTTTAAAAAGTAAAATGTATGACTTTTTAAAACGCCTCTGTACGTAGTGGTACACGGACGTAGGGAGAAGTACAGAGCACCAATAAACCTTAAAGGCACTGCCTTTGCGTGCCGGCCCAATCACATACACAAGTGAATGCAAATCATACTTGGTCAACAGCCATACAGGTCACACTGAGGGTGGCCATATAAACAACTTTAACACTGTTACAAATATGCGCCACACTGTGAACCCACACCAAACAAGAATGACATACACATTTCGGGAGAACATCCGCACCGTAACACAACATAAACACAACAGGACAAATGCCCAGAACCCCTTGCAGCACTAACTCTTCTGGGACGTTACAATATAATGTGTATTCCACAACTGTATATATCGGTATCGGTTGATATCGGAATCTGTAATTAAGAGTTGGACAATATCGGCAAAAAAGCCATTATCGGACATCTCTAATTGAAACTGTCATCTTCATCATGATGTTCACATTTTGAATTATTCCCAACTTTTGGTGAGGAGTGTACCTCGTCACGTGCCCTGCGCTGACAAGGTCGCACCTTGGCGTCCTCTCGGAGCCGAGGTGAGTCTGGCTCTGATTAGCATGGGAGCTACTGCGTTGCCCTGAGAAATGGGGGAGGTGGGGGGGGAAGAAAGAAGAAAATCTGCAGGTTTTAGAATAAATGTTATTGTTTGTCACAGGAAACCAATCTGATTACTGTTTCTTTCTCTCATGTGTGCACTTAACGCCGCACACCGGGGTTCTATTTGCGCATGTGGTTCTCATTGGGAGGGGTTCTGGTGGGGGGGTGGGGGGGTGCGAGAAGGGAAACCTCGCGTTTTCATCTTTATGAAGTCACACTTTGGGCAAGAGAGGTTAAAGTGGGCCGTGTTTGCACAATGTTTCTGAAAGGCAACCTGCGTGGTGGAGTCGTGCACCAGATTGGGTTTCGTTTCAGGGAGACGGGGAGCACACAGTGAGAGTCCAAAAGTTGAACATTTTCTTCGTCTAATCCTTTGTGGTGTGAAGGAAAATTCTAATATTACTACAATTAGTTTGATTCTTGACCAATGCCCTGATATCAAGCCCTGAAAGAGGTCCAGTGTCCCAAGCTGGGTGAATATAACTAGAAAGGTTGTAAAAACTACCATAACATTCTTAATTACAATTAATAAATTAGACATAAAAGTACACGTATTAATTGTGTCTGAAACTTAATATTTCATTTTAGCGAGACGTATTGGACCAGGGATGTCAAACTCATTTTAGATGGAGAAAAATCTACTCCCAAGTGGTAAAATCACAGCACGATAAC
This sequence comes from Nerophis lumbriciformis, assembly GCF_033978685.3. NCBI lineage: Eukaryota > Metazoa > Chordata > Actinopteri > Syngnathiformes > Syngnathidae > Nerophis > Nerophis lumbriciformis. Next base: position 9,899,002 of record NC_084563.2, on the reverse strand, counting down.
TTAAAAATAAAGACAACTTGAGTTTGTTTTCTTTGTTTAAAAATAGCACATTCTGAAAATGTACAAATCATAATGTTGTGTTTTTTTGTTTTTTTACACTTACATGTTGCGGTTGATAGTATTCTATCTTTATTTGTCGTTGTTTATACTTTCTGAATAAATTATGTGATAATGTTCATCAGTCAACTCATTGGTGTTCATTTTCAATCTATCAAGATAAAAAAATTATATCAAAATCAAATTACAGGATGTTAAAGTACCAATGATTGTCACACACACAGTAGGTGTGGTGAAATTTGTCCTCTGCATTTGACCCATCCCCTTGTTCACCCCCTGGAAGGTGAGGGGAGCAGTGAGCAGCAGCGGTGGCCGGGCTGGGGAATAATTTTTGGTGATTTAACCCCCAATTCCAACCCTTGATGCTGAGTGCCAAGCAGGGAGGTAATGGCTCCCATTTTTATAGTCTTTGGTATGACTCGGCCGGGGTTTGAACTCACGACCTACCGATCTCAGGGCGGACACAAGGCCACTGAGCAGGTATATATTGTTATTATTTATATATATTGTTATTTACATAGTTTGTTCATTTTCCTCAACTGGATGGATGGATGGTGCACTAACATTGTGTGGTTTATTTTTTCACATATGTAGTATAATCTACAATAACACTAAGAATTGTTATTGCGACATCTAGTGGACACATTTAGAACAGCAGTTTCTTTCATTCAAAAATGTCTGCTCATTTTTATACTTAGCAAACCTCATCCCATGGGCCGGGTAAAACCCGGGCCGTACGGTTGACACCCCTGTATTGGACAATGGTACAGGACAAAGGGGATTCATATGGCCTGACACATGAAACGTGACATATTTGAGGCGTGCACTATCCAGATAGCAGTACAGTGTTGAATATCTTAAAATGGGTTTCGTGGCAATTCCAACTTTGACCATAGCGGCAGTTGCTATGTGGAGTGGCACTTTCCATCATTTTCAGCAGAGTGCATTGGAAAATAATTAACCCCCCACCTTCTTCTAAAGCGAGATCCATATGAATCATTTTCCTGCCGATTGTTTCCCTTAATATTAGTTACATTATAGCAGGGGTTTCCAAACTACGGCCCGCGGCCCGTCAGCGTTTTCAATTTGGCCCACGAGGCTATGTGAGTGTAATAAGGAATCTAGTCGCAGTTAATTGTTATGATTCTGCTTTGTCGCAATTTTGCGGACAACATTAGTAATAAGGCCTGTGACCAATGATAATGCTTCGAATGAATTCATATGACCCAATGCAAAGAACATTCACTGGTCGTGGTGCAAAAAATATAAAAATAATCGGACCTACAAAAAATGCCATGATGCAAACAAACATTGTCACACATAACACAGTATAATACAATTTGTGGATATTATAAAAAATGCCCATGCACCAAAAAAAAATCTGAATTACATCTATTTAAATCCATTACAAAGCAAGATGGGAAAAATGCAAAACGATATATCCACACTTATTTACGTTTGGCGCATTTCAGCTGCTTGAAAACAAAACTTTAAGGAGGTTGTCATGGAAGTAAACAAGGTAGTTCAACATTCACATACTCTTAATATCTAATCATACATTATTAACTATATATACATACATATACATACATACATATATATATATATATATATATATATATATATATATATATATATATATATATATATATATACACATACATACATATGTATATATATGTATATATATATATATATATATATATATATATATACATATATATATATACACATACATACATATATATATACACATACATACATACATACATACATATATATATATATATATATATATATATATATATATATGTATATATATATATACATACACACATACGTATGTATATATATATATATACACATACACACATACGTATGTATATATACACATACATATATATATATATATATATATATATATATATATATATGTATATATATATATATACACACACATACGTATATATATATATATATACACACTTACACACATACGTATATATATATATATATATACACACATACATATACATATATATATATATATATATATATATATATATATATATACATATATATACACACATACATACATACATACATACATACATACATACATACATATATATATATATATATATACATATATACATATATACATACATACATACACATACATACATACATACATATATACACGTCTGTATATATACATATACATACATATATATGTATGTATATATACGTCTGTATATATACATACATATATATGTATGTATATATACGTCTGTATATATACATACATATACATACATATGTATGTATGTATATATACGTCTGTATATATACATACATATACATACATATACACATGTATGTTGAAGCACAGTACAATCCATCAAGCGGTGTGGCTTCATAGCTTACCAAAGTCGTACTAAAACATTTTGATAGATTTTTGAGCGTCGTGTGTAATGTTCTATATTTTCAATGGGACATACCCCGAAGGGAATAAACGGTACAAAATGGATGGATGGATGTTTACTTGAGCGATTTTGCAGTCTACACGTATCTCTTATGTTTGACTGCCATCTGCTGGTCACACTTATCATTACACCTTGTACCAAATATAATTGCTTCGTGGTCGGTAAGCAAAACTAGAATTATTCTGTACATTAGGCGCACAGGGCTATAAGGCGCACTGTCAAGTTTTGAGGGGGGGGAAATGGATTTTAAGTGTGTCTTATAGTCTGGAAAATAAGGACATGGCAACACTTGTAAATAGGGGTGTAGGAATCGCAATTTTTAATCGATTAAAAGAAATCAAAAATCGATTTATTTTTTATTTTTATCTGTCCAGCCACTGAGACAAATCATATTGTTGATGTACATATTTACTTTAGAAAAGAAAAGTGTTGGATGCTTATTTGTATTTGAATTTATTAAATGTTTGGGTAAAATTGTATTAAACAAAACTGGTTTTCTTTTAAGTAATGTAGAAATTTATAAGAACTGTTTTCTATTTTATGGAGGAATGTAGTTAATCATAGAACCGGCAATGTTATTAACAAATTATTTATTTTGAATGGAGAATCGATTCTGAATCGAATAGTCACCCCCTAGAATGGAATCGAATGGAATCGTGCGGTCCCCAAAGCATACTTGCCAACCCTCCCGGATTTTCCGGGAGACTCCCGAAATTCAGCGCCTCTCCCGAAAACCTCCCGGGACAAATTTTCTCCCAAAAATCTCCCGAAATTCAGGCGGAGCTGGCGGACCTGAGTGACGTTTATTTATTTTATTTTGTGGTTTGAATTTGTTTTTGGAGCTGTCATTACACATGTATCAGTATTCACATTGGTCAGTAGGGGGCAGTAGGGTGTTTCTTCCCAATTGAATGCTATCACCTGCAGACCAGAAGTGTCTTGTCATTATGATGAGAGCGACCAGTCTGTGAACAACTGAAACGTCCTGTGTGCTTTTTCCTCCTGTATAACAGGTTAGTTTTGGTGAATCAACTCACTGAATAATATCCATGTGATCTTTATACGTTTAAGTACACATTCTGATGGTGGAGCCTAACTCTAAAGTGTTTGTGAGTTGTAGTTTGTATTTGTGAATGAATCCAGTGTACAGCTGCTGTAATCAATACAAAAAGGCGACATCAGAATCAGAATCAGAATCAGAATCAGCTTTATTGTCATTACGCAAGGTAACGAGATTGAGGCCATTCCATACAGTGCGATGTGTGCATGCTAGAAAAACAATGTGCAAATATATAGAAATATAAAAAATGTAGAAGTGCAATGAATATGGTGTGAAATTAATATATACATGAAAAAACAAAACAAAAACAGGGTGGTTGGTGGAATGGGTTATTGCACCGAAGAGAAGGCAGTTATGAGGGACAATGGGGCAGTCCGTTCAGGGTGGTTATGGCCCTGGGGAAGAAGCTGTTCTTTAGCCTGTTTGTTTTGGTTTTAATGCACCTGTAGCGCTTCCCAGAGGGCAGCAGGTGGAACAGGTCAGAGCCAGGGTGGGTGCTGTCCTTGATGATGGCACTGGCTCTGTTGAGGCAGCGGGAGGTGTAGATGTCCGTCAGAGAGGGGAGAGGGCGCAATATTTATATAGGAACTTCTGATCCTAATTCAGACTCCCAAATTAGAGCTCCCGTTTTCTTATTGATTTTATAATGTATATTTGTATAATGTGTGTGTTCTGAAATAGTGACAGAGAATAGAACAAGGATGGACAATTCAACCCTTAACTCAACAATGAGTAGATGAGTGTTATGTGTGTGTATATGTGTAAATAAATGATCACTGAAATTCAAGTATTTCTTTTATTTATTTATATGTATATATATATATATATATATATATATATATATATATATATATATATATATATATATATATATATATATATATATATATATATATATATATACATATATATATATATATGTATGTGTGGGAAAAAAAATCACAAGACTACTTCATCTCTACAGGCCTGTTTCATGAGGGGTTCCCTCAATCATCAGGAGATTTTAATGGGAGCATTCACCTACCATGGTTTATATAGGGCACAGAGTGGGTGGGTACAGGCTGGCGTAGGGGCGTGGTGATTGGCTCATGTGTTACCTAGGAGGTGTTTCCGTCTGTGGCGGCATGCTGATACAATTTCGCTGCGCTTGTTGAGGGATGACAGGTCTGGACGGTATATAATAAACAGTTTCTCTTTCAAGCATAGGTTGCATCTTTTATTACCACTATTGTAAGGTGTGCTGGATGCAATAATTTGCCATGTTATTGAATATTCAACATTATTGTCTCTGAGGTCCCAAATGTGTTTGCTGAGTTCTGTGGTATTCCGCAGGTTTTGGTTCCTGAAAGAAGTCTTGTGATTGTTCCATCTGGTTTTAAACTCTCCCTCGGTTAATCCTACATATGTGTCGGATGTGTTAATGTCCTTGCGTGTTACCTTAGATTGGTAAACAACTGATGTTTGAAAGCACCCACCGTTGAGAGGGCAATCAGGTTTCTTGCGGCAGTTGCAGCCTTTGTTGGTTTTGGGGTCGCTCTGTCCGGGGGCTGACGGCTCATTTGCAATTGTTTTGTTGTGGTTTGAGATAATTTGTCGTATATTGTTCATACAGCTGTAGCTCAATTTAATGTTGTTCTTGTTGAATACTTTTCTTAGGGTGTTGCCTTTGGGGAAGTGTTTGTCAATCAGAGTGAGGAATTTGTGGCCAATGTTAGTTGAGACGTTTTTGCTGTATGGGGGGTTGTACCAGATGATGTTGTTTCGTTTTCTGTTCTTTTTTGGTTGGTTTCCTGGCGTGGGTTCATAGGTGAGGGTGAAATTGTATCCGCTTTCATCAAGGGCTTTTTGGTACGGGGGGGTTGCTTGGTCAAATTCAGCTTTGCTATATATATATATATATATATATATATATATATATATATATATATATATATATATATATATATATATATATGTAATAAAATAAATATATATAGCTAGAATTCACTGAAAGTCAAGTATTTCTTATATATATATCTTAACCATGCCCCCAACCACGCCCCCCCTCCCCCCACCCCCCACCTCCGGAAATCGGAGGTCTCAAGGTTGGCAAGTATGCCCCAAAGCCCTACTAGAAAAGGCCCTAAAAAACTAGGACCCGTGCTTGGATGAGTCTGGTGTGGAAGAACTCCAACTGGGACAACATTTCCCTCCCAGCCCCACTTAAAAGTCTTTCCAGAAGCTCCCGGAAGCTCCGCAGTTTTCCTCACCTCTCACTTCCTGTGTCCCAATTCCTGTGTCCCTCCAGTCAGAGGAGGCCTCTTTCACACTGGTCTTTGTCTCCATCCCCCCGGAGAGTCGTGACACGCACACTGGTGGAGAGCGGCGGGGGGGAGGCGAGGGTCGGGTGAAGGCAGCCGAGAGCCAGTAAAAGAGTGAATAAAAGGCTTAAAAGGCATCTGGGAGGAAAGCTGAGAAAGCAGGGGACCCGTCGGCAGGTTCGTGCCAAGACTTAGAAGTCAGACTGTTTGTTTTTCCTCGTATGTCGACGCAGCCGCGCTCTCTTTTTGTCTCGCTCCGCGTCTCCCACACCTCCGCACTCGGAGAAAGACAATATGCAAATGTGCTGAAAGGAGCCAATTAGGGCAGTGATCTTGTTTGGGGTTGTTTGGATGGAGGGAGTTTAATTCCAAAAACATGTTCCATGAACCCTCAACCGCCTCGCTCACCCCTCAACGTAAGAAGGCCTCTGATGTGAGGCCGGGGCTACTTTATATGGGGGGGGGGGGGGGGGGTACTGGAACGTGCTCGGCGGCAAACATTTGTTTACGCTTTCCTTTAAAGTCTGGCCGATTGGAAACATATTCCCTTTTAAAATAAGAAAAATATGCGAGCTGGAAAATGAGCGTTTGGTACATGATAACTGGGGAATCCATCAAAAAAGGACGACATTTTCACTCACATCATGTTTTTAAGAAGAAAAGAAAACATCTGTAAGCGTGTGTACTTGCAGCCTAAATACAAACCCCGTTTCCATATGAGTTGGGAAATTGTGTTAGATGTAAATATAAACAATCAAATCATTTTCAACCCATATGCAGTTGAATATGCTACAAAGACAACATATTTGATGTTCAAACTGATAAACTTTTTTTTTTTTTTTCCAAATAATCATTAACTTTAGAATTTGATGCCAGCAACACGTGACAAAGAAGTTGGGAAAGGTGGCAATAAATACTGATAAAGTTGAGGAATGCTCATCAAACACTTATTTGGAACATCCCACAGGTGAGCAGGCAAATTGGGAACAGGTGGGTGCCATGATTGGGTATAAAAGTAGCTTCCATGAAATGCTCAGTCATTCACAAACAAGGATGGGGCGAGGGTCACCACTTTGTCAACAAATGCGTGAGCAAATTGTTGAACAGTTTAAGAAAAAACTTTCTCAACCAGCTATTGCAAGGAATTTAGGGATTTCGCCATCTACGGTCCGTAATATCATCAAAGGGTTCAGAGAATCTGGAGAAACCACTGGACGTAAGCAGCTAAGCCCGTGACCTTCGATCCCTCAGGCTGTACTGCATCAACAAGCGACATCAGTGTGTAAAGGATATCACCACATGGGCTCAGGAACACTTCAGAAAACCACTGTCAGTAAATACAGTTCTTCCCTACATCTGTAAGTGCAAGTTAAAACTTTCCTATGCAAGGCAAAAACCGTTTATCAACAACACCCAGAAACGCATTCGGCTTCGCTGGGCCTGAGCTCATCTAAGATGGACTGATACAAAGTGGAAAAGTGTTCTGTGGTCTGACAAGTCCACATTTCAAGTTGTTTTTGGAAACTGTGGACGTCGTGTCCTCCGGACCAAAGAGGAACAGAACCATCCGGATTGTTATAGGCGCAAAGTTGAAAAGCCAGCATCTGTGATGGTATGGGGGTGAATTAGTGCCCAAGGCATGGGTAACTTACACATCTGTGAAGGCACCATTAATGCTGAAAGTTACATACAGGTTTTGGAGCAACATATGTTGCCATCCAAGCAACGTTACCATGGACGCCCCTGCTTATTTCAGCAAGACAATGCCAAGCCACGTGTTACATCAACGTGGCTTCATAGTAAAAGAGTGCGGGTACTAGACTGGCCTGCCTGTAGTCCAGACCTGTCTCCCATTGAAAATGTGTGGCGCATTATGAAGCCTAAAATAGCACAACGGAGACTGTTGAACAACTTAAGCTGTACATCAAGCAAGAATGGGAAATAATTCCACCTGAGAAGCTTCAAAAATGTGTCTCCTCAGTGTTGTTAAAAGGAAAGGCCATGTAACACAGTGGTGAACTACTTTGCCACTTGTTGCAGCCATGAAATTCTAAGTTGATGATTTGCAAAAAAAAAAAAAAAGTTTATGAGTTTGAACATCAAATATCTTGTCTTTGTAGCATATTGAATTGAATATGGGTTGAAAATGATTTGCAAATCATTTTATTCCGTTTATATTTACATATAACACAATTTCCCAACTCATATGGAAACGGGGTTTTTACATTAAAGAACTGACAGTGCTCATTTCGCTCTGATTCCACAGCTAATTTCCCACTTAATTCCATGTCCATACCGATGTTTCCCATTAAAAATAATCCCCTGTTCTTGCTCATTAACACATTATAATGGGACTGTTTGTTAGTAGGGCAGTGAATCTTTAGGCACAACACGATTCGATTTTTGGGGGTAACAATTCGATTTAGAATGAATTCTCAATTTAAAACGATTCCCGATTCAAAATATGTCCTTTTTTAATAACATTGGATGCCAGTCTATGATTAACTTAATTTCTTCATAAGACAAACAGCTGATAAATGTCTATATTACTTAAAAGAAAACTGGTTTTGTTTATAAACATTGAATAAAGTAAAATACATATAAGGCAATACGAGAAGTATCCCTAAAGTAAATACAAAACCCAAAAGCAGTGAAATTGGCACGTTGTGTAAATGGTAAATAAAAACAGAATACAATGATTTGCAAATCATTTTCAACTTACATTCAATTGAATAGACTGCAAAGACAAGATACTTAACGTTCAAACTGGAAAACTTTGTTATTTTTTGCAAATATTAGCTCATTTGGAATTTGATGCCTGCAACATGTTTCACAAAAGCTGGCACAAGTGGCAAAAAAGACTGAGAAAGTTGAGGAATGCTCATCAAACACTTATTTGGAACATCCCACAGGTGAACAGGCTAATTGGGAACAGGTGGGTGCCATGATTGGGTATAAAAGCAGCTCAGTCATTCATAAACAAGGATGGGGCGAGGGTCAACACTTTGTCAACAAATGCGTGAGCAAATTGTCCAACAGTTTAAGAACAACATTTCTCTATGAGCTATTGCAAGGAATTTAGGGATTTCACCATCTACGGTCTATAACTTCATCAAAAGGTTCAGAGAATCTGGAGAAATCACTGCACGTAAGCGATGATATTACGGACCTTCGATCCCTCAGGCGGTACTGCATCAAAAACCGACATGAATGTGTAAAGGATATCACCACATGGGCTCAGGAACACTTCAGAAAACCACTGTCAGTAACTACAGTTTGTCGCTACACCTGTAAGTGCAAGTTAAAACTCTCCTATGCAAAGCAAAGGCCATTTTTCAACAACACCCAGAAACGCCGCCGGCTTCGCTGGAGCCCGAGCTCCTCTAAAATGGACTGATGCAAAGTGGAAAAGTGTTCTGTGGTCTGACGAGTCCACATTTCAAATTGTTTTTGGAAACTGTGGACGTCGTTAAATTAAGAATCGATACAAATAATCGCGATTAATCTGATTTTGTTTAGTTTTTTTTGACACCCCCCATTTGTTAGCATCGGCTACAAATAGGCTTTGAGAGCAGATAAACATCCATCCATCCATCCATCTTCTTCCGCTTATCCGAGGTCGGGTCGCGGGGGCAGCAGCCTAAGCAGGGAAGCCCAGACTTCCCTCTCCCCAGCCACTTCGTCCAGCTCTTCCTGTGGGACCCCGAGGCGTTCCCAGGCCAGCCGGGAGACATAGTCTTCCCAACGTGTCCTGGGTCTTCCCCGCGGCCTCCTACCGGTCGGACGTGCCCTAAACACCTCCCTAGGGAGGCGTTCGGGTGGCATCCTGACCAGATGCCCGAACCACTTCATCTGGCTCCTCTCGATGTGGAGGAGCAGCGGCTTTACTTTGAGCTCCCCCCGGATGGCAGAGCTTCTCACCCTATCTCTAAGGGAGAGCCCCGCCACCCGGCGGAGGAAACTCATTTCGGCCGCTTGTACCCGTGATCTTGTCTTTTCGGTCATAACCCAAAGCTCATGACCATAGGTGAGGATGGGAACGTAGATCGACCGGTAAATTGAGAGCTTTGCCTTCCGGCTCAGCTCCTTCTTCACCACAACGGATCGATACAGCGTCCGCATTACTGAAGACGCCGCACCGATCCGCCTGTCGATCTCACGATCCACTCTTCCCTCACTCGTGAAAATAAACATTTTCCAAAAAAATAACATTTGATAACAAAAAAAAAAGCACTAACAAAGAGTGAAAAAATAGCAAAAGACGCACTCAAAAGGAGTGGAGAACAAAAAAAAAAAACACTCAGAAGTGGAAAAATATCGATTAACACGCTAGTTGCCAGCGTCACGAGTTGGAGTCCTGGTGTGTGTGCATGGCAGGATAATCATGTTATATAATCCTACTACTGTGTTTACTGATAAACTATGCTAACATAATTTTTTTATTTTCTATAAAAAAATATCTTTTGACTTCTTTTTATCTCTTTAAGTCCAAGCATGTGACGATACAAATCAGACCCATTTATCCATTAACATACCTGCCAACTTTTGAAATCAGAAAAACCTAGTGTCCAGGGTCCAGGGGCCGCAGGCCCCGGTAGGTCCAGGACAAAGTCCTGGTGGGGGGTTCAGGCTTCGCCCCCCGACGCAAAATGATTATTAGCATTCAGACAGGTTAAAATGTTGCTAAAACCATCACTTTTCTATCAGTCACAGTGACTTTTCAAAACAAAAATATTACAGCAAAAATCATATGGGTTGATTGACATGTTTATTCTGTAAGCTAACTTCAATAGTTTGAAATTATTTTGACAGTTAATGCCAGTTATCCTGTCAACCTTTCACAAGACTTCAATTTGTTAATTGAAAGTATAAACAGTATAAACACTTTTTGCAGTAAACAAATGGTAAAACAGTACTAAACAATTCCATTAAAAAAAAAATTGGTGTCATTATTAACTTTCTGTCCAAGCTTGTATAATCTACTGCCTTGTTCAATTGTAAAAAATATTCTGTGCCTAAAATTCACATTTCTATCACAATTATCATACTGTAAACATGGTAAGCTAACTTCATTAAAATTAATAGTCCTGTCAATAGCATGGAATTACAATTCAAATGTAGTTTTTTTGTAAGCCTTTCAAAATAATTCAAAATATGAAAAATTAATGAAAATTAATTTAAGCCATCAGACACTTGAAAAGTGGCACATCACATCTCTAATGTAATCATTTTAACTTTTCAACAGAAATAGCACTGCAAAAATATTAAGGACATACTTCTGTATTTTGGTAGTTATGCTGTCAACATTTAACAAGATTTCTTCAACTTGGACTTGAAAGCATAAATAGTATAAACACTTTTAACAGTATAACAGTACTAAACAATTCCAATAGATAACATTGGTGTCATTACCTTTTTGTGGCTAAAATCCGAAAAACGTTGAAAGTTTTCCACTTGTATCGCTAGCAACGGCATTAGACTTGTGTTCTTTTGTCCCAACGTGGTCTTTTACATCGCTAATTCCTCCGTGTATGATCGAAAAATCTTGTCTGCACAAGGTGCAATTCGCGTAGTTTTCACCCTTTTTGGAACGGATAATTATTCCCGGATAGGCTTTTGAATATTCTTCACGGAATGACTGCAGTTTTCTTTTCGGTTTAAGACTCGTATGCGATTTTTCTCCGGCTGATTCCATGATCGTTCGCTCGTTTGGAAACAATGACAACAGGTGCCTCGTGCTTGGCAGCGGTGCTATAAATAGCCTCGCGGAATGGCTCGATAGGAAGTTACGGGAAGCAGGTCGAATGTCATTGTTGTTACGCGATTTCGTGAATAAAACTTTTTTAAAAATATTATTTTTTAATTAATGAAAAAACATATTTTTTATCACTGCAACCGTAACCCGGAATAGGTTGATGAAAACCGTACTAATTACGGGAAAACCGGAGTAGTTGGCAGGTATGCATTAATATTCAGTTTGGTACTTTCCTTATGACAGTTGGTGTGCAGCAGTCAGCAATGGCTGCAGTCAGTGCAGAGGTGAACATGGCGTGGCCATGGTGTGTGTGTGTGTGTGTGTGTGTGTGTGTGAGTGTGTGTGTGTGGGGAGGAGGGGCGGGCTTATCGCCACTTTAATTTTTCTCCCCAAGGTGAGCAGGGAAGAGATCAGCGGCACTAAACCCCGGGAATTACCCTAGATATTGGCCCCCTGTGCTCTGCAAATGAAATCCTGCCGTCGCCCGGGAGAACATGGTGGTTAACACTCTGGAAATCAGTTTTTGTGCAGACCACAGCTGGCGCGGAGGGACAGTAAGGGGTGAGATGGAGGATGGACGAAGAGGGGCGAACAAATTAAAACATAATAATAACATCAGCATGGCACCTGGACGGACGAAGGAAGTTGGAACCGCTCTGCTTTGGTCAATTTCCCACTCTCAAAACGCTCTAAAATACGAAATTGTGTCGAAAACATTGAATATTTCCATTCCAAGAGTGTAATGTGCATGCCACAGCTACAGGTGGTGCTGTAGCCATCCACTGAACGGCCATTTTTGCCAACCAGAAGCCCAAAAGAAGGCCGTACGAAGCAGAGTCAGTCCCATAATTACTTATCAATCCATCCATTTTCTACCGCTTGTCCCTCTTGGGGTGGCGGTGGGTGCTGGAGCCTATCCCAGCTACACCCCGGACGAGTCGCCACCTCGTCGCATATCCAACTGACGAAATAGCTTGTAATGATAAATAACTAACATATTAACTAGGGGTGTCAACAACAAAAAAAATCGATTTTCAGATTAATCACGATTCTTATTTGTAACGATTCTTAATCAAAATCTAAATCGTATTTATTTTTATTTTTTTACATCTGTCCTATCCAGCTAGGAGAACAAATCATAATGTTAATGCTGTACATATTTACTTTTGTTCCCTTATTTGTGTTGTTTAAATAGAATTGTATTAAACAAAACCCGTTTTCATTGAAGTCACATAAACATGTATCAGAGCTGTTATTTATTTTAAAGAGGAATGTAGTTAATCATACAACTGGCATCCATTGTTATTTTTTCTTAAAAAGTACCACATTTAAAATATTTTTTTTTTCTTCTCAAAACTCGACAGTGCGCCTAATGTACGGAATACGTTTGGTTGAGCTCACCCACCCCGAAGCAATTTTATTTGGTACATGGTGTAATGATAAGTGTGACCAGTAGATGGCAGTCAAACATAAGAGACACGTGTAGGCTGCACTTTGATGGCAATATGACTCAAGTAAAAAACACCAACATTTTATATGTTCCATTGAAAATATAGAACATTACACACGGCGATCAAAAATCTATCAAAATGTTTTAGTACGACTTTGGTAAGCTATGAAGCCACACCGCTTGATGTGCTTCAACATAGGAGTATTATTATGGTGTGTGTATAAGGTCAGACATATTATCTGGCGTTTTTTTTCTCAATATTATGTAAAAGCAACTTTTATTAACTTCTGGTACCTACTGATCTGTATTTGGGATCTGCATAAGTCCTGAAAAATTGTGCGGGTCCGCCTTTGTAGTCTGTGCCGACACCGTAGTCGATAAGCTTCTTCTTTTTCTCTATCTTCTTGTTATGGGACATTCATCCTCCACTGTTGCCATTTCTAATATAAAGTAGTGTAATGTTCTTACTTATATCTGTCAGTAAACTCTCCATGAAAACGCTAAAACATACCGGTGTAGTGAGTTTACATTATTCACCCAAGGAACTTTAGTTATTAGAGAGTTCCGGTCGGACGTTTTTTCACGGGACACATTTCCGGTGTTGTTGTTTCCGGATGAGGAGATGCTGCTCCGTTATGGATTGAAGTAAAGTCTGAATGTCATTAAAACGGTTAGCGCCATCTTTTGACACTTAAATAAATAATAAATGGGTTGTACTTGTATAGCGCTTTTCTACCTTCAAGGTACTCAAAGCGCTTTGACACTACTTCCACATTTACCCATTCACACACACATTCACACACTGATGGAGGGAGCTGCCATGCAAGGCGCTAACCAGCACCCATCAGGAGCAAGGGTGAAGTGTCTTGCTCAGGACACAACGGACATGACGAGGTTGGTACTAGGTGGGGATTGAACCAGGGACCCTCGGGTCGCGCACGGCCATCCTTCCACTGCGCCACTTCTTCCACTCCCGTCCTTGCACGCTACACCGCTACAACAAAGATGACGGGGAGAAGACGCTGTCGAAGGTGAGCCACGTAAATAAGACCGCCCACAAAACAGCGCTTCCGGAAGCGACTGTTAGAAAGTGACTTGAAGATGATGTGTAAAACATAATTCATGCAACATTTTGACCAAAGAACTACCATTACATGTTATGTAGACCACAAGGAAGTCTTTTACATTTAGAAAAAAATAATAATAATATGACTCTTTTAATGCGTCTTATAATCCAGTGTGCCTTATATATTGAAAAATATCAAAAAATAGACCATTCATCGGCGGTGCGCCTTATAATCCGGTGCGCCCTATGGTCCTGAAAATACGGTTTTGATTCTGAATCGAATCGTTGCCCCCAAGAATCGAATCGAAGGCTGGAAAAATGTTGTTCGATTGAAAATTAATGAAGTGGCACTGCACTCCATTCCTGAAGGTGGCAGTAGAGCACATTACAATGTTCGTGCAACTAAAGTGTGACCCTACAGTACGTACCGTCCCTCTACATTATGGACTATGGACTGGACTCTTACTATTATGTTGGATCCACTATGGACTGGACTCTCACAATATTATGTCAGACCCACTCGACATCCATTGCATTCGGTCTCCCCTAGAGGGAGGGGGTTACCCACATATGCGGTCCTCTCCAAGGTTTCTCATAGTCATTCACATCGACGTCCCACTGGGGTGAGTTTTTCCTTGCCCTTATGTGGGCTTTGTACCGAGGATGTCGTTGTGGCTTGTGCAGCCCTTTGAGACACTTGTGATTTAGGGCTATATAAATAAACATTGATTGATTGATTGATTATTTGTTTATTTGTTCCATCCATTTTCTACTGCTCTTCTAAACTGTAAAATGATATTTTTTTCCTGGCAGCTTCAAAGGAAAAAAAACAAAACAGAAAAGTGCACGTGTATGAGCATGAAAAGTGGTGACAGGGTGAGTTTGCAGTTATTGCGACCAAACGACAGGGCTGAAACCAGAACCGGGGTTCCAGCTGTCCGGGCGTCTGACTTTGAGCAGGGGGTCCCAGGGCGGATGGCGAGGGGTGGGGGGGTGATATAGAAAATGACTCATTGTGATTGTAACCTTCACGCTGGTGGACCTGAGCAGCTGTCCGTCTGTCAGGCCGGGCGAGCGCCACGTCCGAGGATGACAGGCGATGACAACGTCCAAGTTTATTAGCGATTAATTTGACTCCAATCACTGATCAGCTGTCAGAATATTTCCTCGATCAAACATGGCGGAAAAGTCTGTGAGAAGTTAGTAGTAAACAGTAGGGAAGCAACGATGCTCGGTATAATCCAGCACGGAACAATCCACCTTTATTGACCATGGTCCTGTGTGTGCCTGTGAATGTGTGTGTGTGTAAGATCTCCGTTTCACCGTTGCAAAAGTCAAGCTCGTTGACATTTTCCGGACCATAGGGCGCACCGGATTATAAGGCACACTGCCGATGAATGGTCTATTTTAAATCTGTTTTATACAGGGCCGGCCCGTGGCATAGGCCGTATAGGCAAATGTTAAGGGCGCCGTCCATCAGGGGGCGCCACGCCAGTGCCACAAATGTTGGAGAAAAAAAAAAAAAAAGAAAAAAAGTTGGTATTATTTCTAAATACAAAAAATAATCCCACGTTAATTAAAATGCAAAGTAAAGCCTATTTAATAGAAATATTATTTGTTACAACATTATGCCCCCCTCTCCCCCGCACGGTGCGCCCCCTCCCTTCCCGTATCATGACTCTTTTTGGACGTCACCACATCAAAAAATCAACACAAGATGTCAAAACTGTCAGGTGCCCAGGGAAGAAAAAAGAGAAAAGAAGAGGAGGAGAAACGAGAAAAGACAGAGTTAGCAGGTAGGTAACGTTAGCCTACATGAAATTATTTGTCTGTTACAGAATGTGATAGTAACCTGGCTTTTTAGCATTAAGCTAATGTTACATGATTCGGCAATTGCTAATCAATAAATAGCTAGTTCTGTTTTAACGTCGGGTTAATATTGTGGAGGGGGCTAAATTGTTATGGAAAATAATAATGTAACGTTAGGTAATTACAGTACTCACCTTACATTCCTCAGGGACATTTGTATTAGATCTTTTAAGCAGGTGTTTTTTGTTTACATTGTTATTGCCTTCTGGTTAGCTAATGTTTGCCCTGCAGGTAATAGTCACTTTTCCACCCCTTTCTATATTAGGTATAGTTGTAAGTAAAAAAAAAAGGTCAAAGACAAAGCTATTCGGTTTCTTGTGAGTATATACACTTCACTGCCGATGTGGGGGGGCGCCACCTAAAATCTTGCCTAGGGCGCCAGATTGGTTAGGGCCGGGCCTGGTTTTATATATAAGGCACACCTGATTATAGGGCGCATTAAAGGAGTCATATCATTTTATTTTATTTTTTCTAATGTAAAAGACTTCCTAGTGGTCTACATAACATGTAATGGTGGTTCTTTGGTCAAAATGTTGCATAGATGATATTTTACAGATCATCTTCAAGCCGCTTTCTGACAGTCACTTCAGTGTAGCATGCAAGGACGGGAGTGGAAGGAGTGTCAAAAGATGGCGCTAACTGTTTTAATGACATTCAGACTTTACTTCAATCAATAACGGAGCAGCCTCTCCTCACCCGGAAACAACAACAAGGCCGGAAATGTGTCCCGTGAAAAACCGTCCGACCGGAACTCTAATAACTAAAGTTCCTTGGGTGAATAATGTAAACTCACTACACCGGTATGTTTTAGCGCTTTCATGGCGAGTTTACTGACAGATATAAGTAAGTACTACACACTACTTTATATTAGAAATGGCAACAGTGGAGTATGAATGTCCCATAACAAGAAGATAGAGAAAAAAAAAGTTTATTGACTACGGAGTCGTCACAGACTACAAAGGCGGACGCGCGCAATATTTCAGGATTTATGCAGATCCCAAATACACATCAGCAGGTACCAGAAGGTAAGAAAAGTTGCTTTTGCATAATATTGCGAAACAAAATGCCAGATAATGTCTTACCTTATACACACACCATAATAATACTCCTATGTTTAATGCGCCGACAATACATCAAGCGGTGTGACTTCATAGCTTACCAAAGTCGTACTTAAACATTTTGATAGATTTTTGAGCGCCGTGTGTAATGTTCTATATTTTCAATGGAACATATAAAATGTTGGTGTTGTTTACTTGCCATCATAGTGCAGTCTACACGTATCTCTTATGTTTGACTGCCATCTACTAGTCACACTTATCATTACACCATGTACCATATAAAATTGCTTTGAGGTCGGTAAGCAAAACCATAATTATTCCGTACATTAGGCGCACCGGGTTATAAGGCGCAATGTCGAGTTTTTAGGGGATCCCGATGTGTGCCGATGTGTGCTGATCCCGACTGGGAGAATCAACACACAAACTAGTTTAATCAGAAAAAGCCTTTTTATATAGAAATATTTTTAATCAAACTTTTTGTTTATGTGCCTTCAAAAGATCCAACTCTTCTGGTATAACATCTACTTTAAAAAAAAAAACTGCAGAGACACTGTGTTAGTTTTGTTTGTTTGTAGATACAAAACTATGATTGTGTTCCTGAAATAATTGTTACACTAGTTTTATGCGTTTGTAATCATTATTTCACAGAACCTCATATTCAAACTGCACTTTAATGTACAAACACTTTTATCAAATATACGCTACTTGTGCAGATTTTTGGAGGTGGTAGTACCCGTAGAGAACCTACATAGTCACAGACATAGCCAGACATAGTCACAAAAAGAGCCCTAGTCCAAGGATCGAATCCAGGACCTTCTTACTGTGAGGCACGAGCGCTAACCACTGCGCAAACCTGTTACCAATACTGGTATCTGCTAAATGCCTGTGTTTCCAAGACATGTGAGCGGTACACGAGGAGTTTAACTGGAAAGTATTTGTACAACCTTTCACTGGACAACTACCAATATGGCCTTCCGCAACATGTTCCTTCAAGCGAGCTATTCTGTTAAATAGCTGCTTGCAAGCAGTTTCAACACACTTAAACACAGCATTGGTTCATTTTGATGCAGTTTGCAATGAAGCACATAGACATAACCCTTCAATGTCGGAAATCACTTGTCACAAAACTACAGGAAAACATGTTGTTCGCCAAAGGTTAACTATGCTAATGCTTTAACACAAACCCCCAAACAATTAAAGTATGCTGTAAATTTAAATGTACAATCTGCAAAATATTTAATTTAGGCTGAATAATACCGTAAATATACCGCACTTCCAAATGCTTTTTAATTATTTTCATGATTTTCACAATAAAGTCATATGTTTTGTACGTAGTAAAACTGTTTCTTGGTTTGCAGGAATCCACAGCATTTACTACTGTGATAAACTAGTTCTGATTTCACTGTGTTTTAGTGTTGCTATTTACCAATTGATTTCCATATTTTTTAAAGGTCATTTTTTACAGTGCATGAATTAAATTGTGTAGTTTACACTACAGTAACGTTACCATGTATAAATGTCCAAGAAAACATTGTGCATGGCCGATTCAGTGCGACAAAAATTAGAGACTTTTAGTCACCCCGCAATGGGGAAACCATATGGTTGCCATGCAGATTTTTACATACAGGAACAGAAGTAAAACGTAATTAGAAATTAAAAATTAGTAACGGATATTATGTATATTATTGTTTGTATCCAGAGTAGCCATTTTTGATGCCAACTCGGGGTTAGGGAGAAGGCTCCGACTGTCCGAGCCGGAAATCCGACCTTGAGAGGCGTTCCAGTTTAAATTCCAGCCAGAAACTTGGAAATTCCTTTATCTGCAAATTTAATTTGCTTTTTAATGACGAGCTAACAGTAATATTTGTATGAGTGTTAGGTATGTTTCACATTTGAAGCGATACGGTACCAACACCAGTACTGACCAGTACTAATTTCCGGTACTTTTGTGTGTGTTATATGGTAAAAAGTGTTTATATGTTTAAAGATAATTTATTTAGCAATTAGTGATTATTAACAACCATTCTATTATCTTGTTTTCTTACACTCATAAGTCTCATTGGCAAGGATGCATTCATTTTAGTTTCTCCTAGCTGTGGTACTGTAGTCAGGAAGTAGTCTTTGCCAATAAGCTGACCATATGGTTGCCATGCAGATTTTTACATACAGTAGTTAGAAATAAAAAATGAGTAACGGATATTATGGATGCGTATTTTCTTGTTTATATCCAGAGCAGCCATCTTTGATGCCAACTCAAGTTTGGGGAGAAGGCTCCGACTTTCCGAGTCAAAAATCCGACCTTGAGAGGCGTTCCAGTTTAAATTCCGACCAGAAACTCGGAAATTCCTTGATTTTCAAACTGTATACGCTTTTTAATGACACGCTAACAGTAATATTTGAATGAGAGTTAGGTGTCTTTCATATTTGAAGTGATACGGTACCAATACCAGTACTGACCACTACTAATTTCCGCTACTTTTGTGTGTGTTATGTGGTAAAAAGTGTTATTATGTTTAAAGATAAATTAGTTATTAATAACAACCATGCTATCCATATTATATCTTGTTTTCTTATACTCATGAGTCTCATTTGCAAGGATGCATTCATTTTAGTTTGTCCTAGCTGTGTTGCTGTAGTCAGGAAGTAGTCTTTGCCAATAAGCTGACCATATGGTTGCCATGCAGATTTTTACATACAGTAGTTAGAAATAAAAAATTAGTACCGGATATTATGGACGTGTATATTATGGTTTATATCCAGAGCAGCCATCTTTGATGCCAACTCAAGTTTGGGGAAAAGGCTCCGACTTTCCGAGTCAAAAATCCGACCTTGAGAGGCGTTCCAGTTTAAATTCCGACCAGAAACTTGGAAATTCCTTTATTTGCAAATTGAATACACTTTTTAATGACGCGCTAACAGTAATATTTGTATGAGAGTTAGGTATCTTTCATATTTGAAGTGATACGGTACCAATAGCAGTACTGACCACTACTAATTCCCGGTACTTTTGTGTGTGTTATGTGGTAAAAAGTGTTATTATGTTTAAAGATAAATTAGTTATTAATAACCATGCTATCCATATTGTATCTTGTTCTCTTACACTCATGAGTCTCATTTGCAAGGATGCATTCATTTTAGTTTGTCCTAGCTGTGTTGCTGTAGTCCGGAAGTAGTCTTTGTAAATAAGATCAATGTGCCAGTCGTTTCCCTTTGTTGAGACCTACAAAGTTTTAATACTGTAAGTATTAGACCTATAACCTGCGTTCCAAATAACGGCGTTATCATACTAAGGCCGTTTAATTTACGAGTAACAAATAAAGTAAGGCTACTTTTGATGTGGTTTTATGTCAACAAGATAGCATCAAAATCAAAGCAAGTTCAATGAATGAAATATGTTTTTACAAATGCAATAAAATGAACTTGATATCAAAGATAAGTGTGTTGCTATAGTCAGTAAGAAGTCTTTGCCAATAAGCTGACCATATGGTTGCCATGCAGATGTTTACATGCAGTAGTTAGAAATTAAAAATTAGTAAAGGATATTATGGATGTGTATATTCTTGTTTATATACAGAGCAGCCATCTTTGATGCCAACTCAAGGTTGGGGAGAAGGCTCCGACTTTCCGAGTCAAAAATCCAACCTTGAGAGGCGTTCCAGTTTAAATTCGGACCAGACACTCAGAAATGTGTTTATTTGCAAATTGAATACACTTTTTAATGACGCACTAACAGTAATATTTGAATGAGAGTTAGGTATCTTTCATATTTGAAGTGATACGGTACTAATACCAGTACTGACCACTACTAATTTCCGGTACTTTTGTGTGTGTTATGTGGTAAAAAGTGTTATTATGTTTAAAGATAAATTAGTTATTAATAACAACCATATCTTGTTTTCTTACACTCATGAGTCTCATTTGCAAGGATGCATTCATTTTAGTTTGTCCTAGCTGTGTTGCTGTAGTCAGGAAGTAGTCTTTGCCAATAAGCTGACCATATGGTTGCCATGCAGATGTTTACATACAGTAGTTAGAAATTAAAAATTAGTAACGGATATTATGGATGTGTATATTCTTGTTTATATCCAGAGCAGCCATCGTTGATGCCAACTCAGGGTTGGGGAGAAGGCTCTGACTTTCCCAGTCAAAAATCAGACCTTGAGAGGAGTTCCAGTTTAAATTCCGACCAGAAACTCGGAAATTCATTGATTTTCAAATTGTATACGCTTTTTAATGTCGCGCTAACAGTAATATTTGTATGAGAGTTAGGTGTCTTTCATATTTGAAGTGATACAGTACCAATACCAGTACTGACCACTACTAATTTCCGGTACTTTTGTGTGTGTTATGTGGTAAAAAGTGTTATTATGTTTAAAGATAAATTAGTTATTAATAACCATGCTATCCATATTATATATTGTTCTCTTACATTCATGAGTCTCATTTGCAAGGATGCATTCATTTTAGTTTGTCCTAGCTGTGTTGCTGTAGTCCGGAAGTAGTCTTTGTAAATAAGATCAATGTGCCAGTCGTTTCCCTTTGTTGAGACCTACAAAGTTTTAATACTGTAAGTATTAGACCTATAACCTGCGTTCCAAATAACGGCGTTATCATACTAAGGCTGTTTAATTTACGAGTAACAAATAAAGTAAGGCTACTTTTGGTGTGGTTTTATGTCAACAAGATAGCATCAAAATCAAAGCAAGTTTAATGAATGAAATATGTTTTTACAAATGCAATAAAATTAACTTGATATCAAATATAAGTGTGTTGCTATAGTCAGGAAGTAGTCTTTGCCAATAAGCTGACCATATGGTTGCCATGCAGATGTTTACATACAGTAGTTAGAAATTACAAATTAGTAACGGATATTATGGATGTGTATATTCTTGTTTATATCCAGAGCAGCCATATTTGATGCCAACTCAAGGTTGGGGAGAAGGCTCCGACTTTCCGAGTCAAAAATCCGACCTTGAGAGGCGTTCCAGTTTAAATTCCGACCAGAAACTTGGAAATTCCTTTATTTGCAAATTGAATACACTTTTTAATGACGCGCTAACAGTAATATTTGTATGAGAGTTAGGTATCTTTCATATTTGAAGTGATACAGTACCATTACCAGTACTGACCACTACTAATTTTCGGTACTTTTGTGTGTGTTACGTGGTAAAAAGTGTTATTATGTTTAAAGATAAATTAGTTATTAATAACAACCATGCTATCCATATTATATTGTGTTCTCTTACACTCATGAGTCTCATTTGCAAGGATGCATTCATTTTAGTTTGTCCTAGCTGTGTTGCTGTAGTCAGGAAGTAGTTTTTGCCAATAAGCTGACCATATGGTTGCCATGCAGATTTTTACATACAGTAGTTAGAAATAAAAAATTAGTACCGCATATTATGGACGTGTATATTATGGTTTATATCCAGAGCAGCCATCTTTGATGCCAACTCAAGTTTGGGGAAAAGGCTCCGACTTTCCGAGTCAAAAATCCGACCTTGAGAGGCGTTCCAGTTTAAATTCCGACCAGAAACTTGGAAATTCCTTTATTTGCAAATTGAATACACTTTTTAATGACGCGCTAACAGTAATATTTGTATGAGAGTTAGGTATCTTTCATATTTGAAGTGATACGGTACCAATACCAGTACTGACCACTACTAATTTCCGCTACTTTTGTGTGTGTTATGTGGTAAAAAGTGTTATTATGTTTAAAGATAAATTAGTTATTAATAACAACCATGCTATCCATATTATATCTTGTTTTCTTATACTCATGAGTCTCATTTGCAAGGATGCATTCATTTTAGTTTGTCCTAGCTGTGTTGCTGTAGTCCGGAAGTAGTATTTGCCAATAAGATCAATGTGCCAGTTGTTTCCTTTTGTTGAGACCTACAAAGTGTTAATACTGTAAGTATTAGACCTGTAACCTGCGTTCCAAATAGCGGCGTTATCATACTAAGGCCGTTTAATTTACGAGTAACAAATAAAGTAAGGCTACATTTGATGTGGTTTTATGTCAACAAGATAGCATCAAAATCAAAGCAAGTTCAATGAATGAAATATGTTTTTACAAATGCAATAAAATGAACTTGATATCAAATATAAGTGTGTTGCTATAGTCAGGAAGTAGTCTTTGCCAATAAGCTGACCATATGGTTGCCATGCAGATGTTTACATACAGTAGTTAGAAATTAAAAATTAGTAACGGATATTATGGATGTGTATATTCTTGTTTATATCCAGAGTAGCCATTTTGATGCCAACTCAGGGTTGGGGAGAAGGCTCCGACTTTCCGAGTCAAAAATCCGACGTTGAGAGGCGTTCCAGTTTAAATTCCGACTAGAAACTCGGAAATTCATTGATTTTCAATTTTTATACGCTTTTTAATGACGCGCTAACAGTAATATTTGAATGAGAGTTAGGTATCTTTCATATTTGAAGTGATACGGTACCAATACCAGTACTGACCACTACTAATTTCCGGTACTTTTGTGTGTGTTATGTGGTAAAAAGTGTTATTATATTTAAAGATAAATTAGTTATTAATAACAACCATATCTTGTTTTCTTACACTCATGAGTCTCATTTGCAAGGATGCATTCATTTTAGTTTGTCCTAGCTGTGTTGCTGTAGTCAGGAATTAGTCTTTGCCAATAAGCTGACCATACCAAAGACTATCGAGTCATACCAAAGACTATCGAGTCATACCAAAGACTATAAAAATGGGACCCATTACCTCCCTGTTTGGCACTCAGCATCAAGGGTTGGAATTGGGGGTTAAATCACCAAAAAATGATTCCCGGGCGCGGCCACCGCTGCTGCCCACTGCTCCCCTCACCTCCCAGGGGGTGATCAAGGGTGATGGGTCAAATGCAGAGAATAATCTCGCCACACCTAGTGTGTGTGTGTGACAATCATTGGTACTTTAACTTTTTAACTTTATATGGTTGCCATGCAGATTTTTACATACAGTAGTAGAAATAAAAAAATTAGTAACGGATATTATGGATGTGTATATTCTTGTTTATATCCAGAGCAGCCATTTTTGATGCCAACTCAGGGTTGGGGAGAAGGCTCCGACTTTCCGAGTCAAAAATCCGACATTGAGAGGCGTTCCAGTTTAAATTCCGAACAGAAACTCGGAAATTCATTTATTTGCAAATTGAATACACTTTTTAATGACACGCTAACAGTAATATTTGTATGAGAGTTAGGTATCTTTCATATTTGAAGTGATACGGTACCAATACCAGTACTGACCACTACTAATTTCCGGTACTTTTGTGTGTTATGTGGTAAAAAGTGTTATTATGTTTAAAGATAAATTAGTTATTAATAACAACCATGCTATCCATATTATATCTAGTTTTCTTATACTCATGAGTCTGATTTGCAAGGATGCATTCATTTTAGTTTGTCCTAGCTGTGTTGCTGTAGTCAGGAAGTAGTCTTTGCCAATAAGCTCAATGTGCCAGTCGTTTCCTTTTGTTGAGACCTACAAAGTGTTAATACTGTAAGTATTAGACCTGTAACCTGTGTTCCAAATAACGGCGTTATCATACTAAGGCCGTTTAATTTACGAGTAACAAATAAAGTAAGGCTACATTTGATGTGGTTTAATGTCAACAAGATAGCATCAAAATCAAAGCAAGTTTAATGAATGAAATATGTTTTTACAAATGCAATAAAATGAACTTGATATCAAATATAAGTGTATTGCTATAGTCAGGAAGTAATATTTGCCAATAAGCTGACCATATGGTTGCCATGCAGATGTTTACATACAGTAGTTAGAAATAAAAAATTAGTACCGGATATTATGGATGTGCATATTCTTGTTTATATCCAGAGCAGCCATTTTTGATGCCAACTCAGGGTTGGGGAGAAGGCTCCGACTTTCCGAGTCAAAAATCCGACGTTGAGAGGCGTTCCAGTTTAAATTCGGACCAGAAACTCGGAAATTCCTTGATTTTCAAATTGTATACGCTTTTTAATGACGCGCTAACAGTAATATTTGAATGAGAGTTAGGTGTCTTTCATATTTGAAGTGATACGGTACCAATACCAGTACTGACCACTACTAATTTCCGGTACTTTTGTGTGTGTTATGTGGTAAAAAGTGTTATTATGTTTAAAGATAAATTAGTTATTAATAACAACCATATCTTGTTTTCTTACACTCATGAGTCTCATTTGCAAGGATGCATTCATTTTAGTTTGTCCTAGCTGTGTTGCTGTAGTCAGGAAGTAGTCTTTGCCAATAAGCTGACCATATGGTTGCCATGCAGATGTTTACATACAGTAGTAGAAATAAAAAGTTAGTCCCGGATATTATGGAGGTGTATATTATGGTTTATATCCAGAGCAGCCATCTTTGACACCAACTCAGGGTTGGGGAGAAGGTTCCGACTTTTCGAGTCAAAAAGTTTAAATTCCGACCAAAAACTCGGAAATTCCTTCATCTGCAAATTTGATACGCTTTTGAAGTGATACGGTACCAACACCAGTACTGAACAGTACTAATTTCCGGTACGTTTGTGTGTGTTATGTGGTAAAAAGTGTTATTATGTTTAAAGATATTTAGTGATTAATAACAACCATGCTATCCATATTATATCTTGTTTTCTTACACTCATAAGTTTCATTTGCAAGGATGCATTCATTTTAGTTTGTCCTAGCTGTGTTGCTGTAGTCAGGAAGTAGTCTTTGCCAACAAGCTGACCATATGGTTGCCATGCAGATTTTTACATACAGTAGTTAGAAATAAAAAATTAGTAACAGATATTATGGATGCATATATTCTTGTTTATATCCAGAGCAGCCATCTTTGATGCCAACTCAGGGTTGGGGAGAAGGCTCTGACTTTCCCAATCAAAAATCAGACCTTGAGAGGCGTTCCAGTTTAAATTCCGACCAAAAACTCGGAAATTCATTGATTTTCAATTTTTATACGCTTTTTAATGACGCGCTAACAGTAATATTTGAATGAGAGTTAGGTATCTTTCATTTTTGAAGTGATACGGTACCAATACCAGTACTGACCACTACTAATTTCCGGTACTTTTGTGTGTGTTATGTGGTAAAAAGTGTTATTATGTTTAAAGATAAATTAGTTATTAATAACCATGCTATCCATATTATATATTGTTCTCTTACACTCATGAGTCTCATTTGCAAGGATGCATTCATTTTAGTTTGTCCTAGCTGTGTTGCTGTAGTCCGGAAGTAGTCTTTGTAAATAAGATCAATGTGCCAGTCGTTTCCCTTTGTTGAGACCTACAAAGTTTTAATACTGTAAGTATTAGACCTATAACCTGCGTTCCAAATAACGGCGTTATCATACTAAGGCTGTTTAATTTACGAGTAACAAATAAAGTAAGGCTACTTTTGATGTGGTTTTATGTCAACAAGATAGCATCAAAATCAAAGCAAGTTCAAGGAATGAAATATGTTTTTACAAATGCAATAAAATGAACTTGATATCAAATATAAGTGTGTTGCTATAGTCAGAAAGTAGTCTTTGCCAATAAGCTGACCATATGGTTGCCATGCAGATGTTTACATACAGTAGTTAGAAATTACAAATTAGTAACGGATATTATGGATGTGTATATTCTTGTTTATATCCAGAGCAGCCATTTTTGATGCCAACTCAGGGTTGGGGAGAAGGCTCCGACTTTCCGAGTCAAAAATCTGACGTTGAGAGGCGTTCCAGTTTAAATTCCGACCAGAAACTCGGAAATGTGTTTATTTGCAAATTGAATACACTTTTTAATGACGCGCTAACAGTAATATTTGTATGAGAGTTAGGTATCTTTCATATTTGAAGTGATACGGTACCAATAGCAGTACTGACCACTACTAATTTCCGGTACTTTTGTGTGTGTTATGTGGTAAAAAGTGTTATTATGTTTAAAGATAAATTAGTTATTAATAACATCCATATCTTGTTTTCTTACACTCATGAGTCTCATTTGCAAGGATGCATTAATTTTAGTTTGTCGTAGCTGTGTTACTGTAGTCAGGAAGTAGTCTTTGCCAATAAGCTGACTATATGGTTGCCTTGCAGATTTTTACATACAGTAGTTAGAAATAAAAAATGAGTAACGGATATTATGGATGTGTATTTTCTTGTTTATATCCAGAGCAGCCATTTTTGATGCCAACTCAGGGTTGGGGAGAAGGTTCCGACATTGAGTCAAAAAGTTTAAATTCCAACCACAAACTCGGAAATTCCTTCATTTGCAAATTTAATACGCTTTTGAAGTGATACGATACCAATACCAGTACTGAACAGTACTAATTTCCGGTACTTTTGTGTGTTCTGTGTTATTATGTTTAAAGATAATTAGTGATTAATAACAACCATGCTATCCATATTATATCTTGTTTTCTTACACTCATGAGTTTCATTTGCAAGGATGCATTCATTTTAGTTTCTCCTAGCTGTGGTACTGTAGTCAGGAAGTAGTCTTTGCCAATAAGCTGACCATATGGTTGCCATGCAGATTTTTACATACAGTAGTTAGAAATAAAAAATTAGTAACGGATATTATGGATGCGTATTTTCTTGTTTATATCCAGAGCAGCCATCTTTGATGCCAACTCAAAGGTTGGTGAGAAAGCTCCGACTTTCCGAGACGGAAATCCGACCTTGAGAGGCGTTCCAGTTTAAATTCCGACCAGAAACTCGGAAATTCATTGATTTTCAAATTTTATACGCTTTTTAATGACGCGCTCACAGTAATATTTGAATGAGAGTTAGGTGTCTTTCATATTTGAAGTGATACGGTACCAATACCAGTACTGACCACTACTAATTTCCGGTACTTTTGTGTGTGTTATGTGGTAAAAAGTGTTATTATGTTTAAAGATAAATTAGTTATTAATAACAACCATATCTTGTTTTCTTACACTCATGAGTTTCATTTGCAAGGATGCATTCATTTTAGTTTGTCCTAGCTGTGTTGCTGTAGTCAGGAAGTAGTCTTTGCCAATAAGCTGACCATATGGCTGCCATGCAGATTTTTACATACAGTAGTTAGAATAAAAAAAATAGTAACGGATATTATGGATGCGTATTTTCTTGTTTATATCCAGAGCAGCCATCTTTGATGCCAACTCAAAGGTTGGTGAGAAAGCTCCGACTTTCCGAGCCGGAAATCCGACCTTGAGAGGCGTTCCAGTTTAAATTCTGTCCAGAAACTCAGAAATTCATTGATTTTCAAATTTTATACGCTTTTTAATGACGCGCTAACAGTAATATTTGAATGAGAGTTAGGTGTCTTTCATATTTGAAGTGATACGGTACCAATACCAGTACTGACCACTACTAATTTCCGGTACTTTTGTGTGTGTTATGTGGGAAAAGGTGTTATTATATTTACAGATAAATGAGTTATTAATAACAACCATGCTATCCATAGTATATCTTGTTTTCTTATACTCATGAGTTTCATTTGCAAGGATGCATTCATTTTAGTTTGTCCTAGCTGTGGTACTGTAGTCAGGAAGTAGTCTTTGCCAATAAGCTGACCATATGGCTGCCATGCAGATTTTTACATACAGTAGTTAGAATTAAAAAAATAGTAACGGATATTATGGATGCGTATTTTCTTGTTTATATCCAGAGCAGCTATCTTTGATGCCAACTCAAGGTTGGTGAGAAAGCTCCGACTTTCCGAGCCGGAAATCCGACCTTGAGAGGCGTTCCAGTTTAAATTCCGTCCAGAAACTCGAAAATTCCGACGTCCCAGTACAAATGGAACGCACCATTAGGCCGTTTGTTCCACGCTTCAAAACAAAAGAACATACCCGTTCTTAACGTCGTTATTCACAGAAAAATGCTACAGTAAGATGTTAAAAAATGTACTTCCGCCTATGGACACTGGGTGGGTTCACGAGCTCCTATGCGTGGCATCGATGCCCGTGCTCGCGCTGGCAGCATCTCGGGGCTCATAGTCCACATAAGCCATTCACAAAATGATTTCCTATAAATGAAATAAGCTCGTGACGCGGAAACTTCTCCAATGCCCGCCGGCGAGGAACCTCAATGTTGTCATATTTCAACACTCACTTATGCGTCTCCGTTTCTGCGCCGCGCATAGCTGAATACAAATAACGGCGTGCATTTACACACACATCATCACCCCGGAGCTCAACACCCCCCGACCCCCCTCTTCCTCCACTCGCCCACTTTATGCACTGATTGTATTTATAGGCTCTGAT
Source organism: Nerophis lumbriciformis (assembly GCF_033978685.3). Lineage (NCBI taxonomy): Eukaryota > Metazoa > Chordata > Actinopteri > Syngnathiformes > Syngnathidae > Nerophis > Nerophis lumbriciformis. The sequence continues at coordinate 9,869,667 of NC_084563.2, read as the reverse complement.
CCGGGCTGTAAAACTAGCCCCTTTCTCTTTATAAACTCCCGCGGCATATTAGCCTCGAAATAGAATCTGATCGTTCATTTAGCCAAGGCGGCCATAGGGGGAGGGCGGCTAAATAAAAAGGAAGGATGTTTACTCATCGTTGGAGCGAAAAGGGCGCTAATCTCCAATCAGGTCGGAGAGGCGGATAGTTAGCAAGGAGAGGCTTAAAATAGATTGGGCGCTAAAACATTCCGACGACGATTGAGGTTAACTTTGATCAGACGATACGCCCGCTGAAAATAATTAGCACTTGTGTACGGTGATTCAGGACAAACCGCATATAGATGAACTCTGAGGACACGGTGAGCCCGGGGGAGCTTTAGCCAGCGTTCCCGTGGGATGGAAAACCCAGCGTGGCCAAGGGGGGCTTGTTTGGAGAACTGATGGAAAAGTTTGGTTGGAAACCGGGACCGCGACCTTGACGGCGATCAAGTTTTACTGAGGTGTCAAAGTCAAGACCGGAACATTTTGTTGTAATGACTGAACCGCACGGCCCTCGGTAACCATGGACACCAAAACCGAGAGGTCACGATTGCTAATTAATCATCTTGACACTTTCCGTTATCATTGACTCGTCGCCGAGCAAGAAGCCTGTTTTTTGATTGATTGAGACTTGTATTAGTAGGTTGCACAGTGAAGTACCGGTACATATTCCGTACAATTGACCACTAAATGGTAACACCCGAATAAGTTTTTCAACTTGTTTAAGTCGGGGTCCACTTAAATTGATTCATGATACAGATATATACTATCATCAGAGGTGGGTAGAGTAGCCAGAAATTGTACTCAAGTAAGAGTACTGTTACTTTAGAGATTTATTACTCAAGTAAAAGTAATGAGTAGTCACCCAAATATTTACTTGAGTAAAAGTAAAAAGTATGTTGTGAAAAAACTACTCAAGTACTGAGTAACTGATGAGTAACATACACACACATATCATATATATATATATATATATATATATACATATATACACATACATTGATATATACAGTATATCATTTATATTTATTTATTTTGCCGTTTTTGTTTACATGTTAAAGGTGTTTTAATGAATATACATGCATGTTTAACACATATAGATTCCTTTCTTTCATGTTGACAAGAATATAAGTTGGTGTATTACCTGATTCTGATGACTTGCATTGATTGTAATCAAATGCAGGAGAAAAAAAGTTCCTCCTTTCTGTCTAATACCACATGAAAGTGGTTGGTTTTTGGTATCTTATTTGTCCAGCTTCCATATTCGTTTTTACACACTTTACAAGAAATACATTGGCGGCAAATTCCGTAGCTTGCTAGCTTGTTTGCGCTGGCTTTCGGAGACTCTTATTTTGAAAGCGCAGGCGCGATGGAGCGGCACTTTTATTGTGAAGACAGGAACTGTGCAGTCAGTCTTTAGGCTTGTGACGGGATGTACGTTTGAAATAAAAAAGTGTCTTTTTTCCTTCACACTTTTGATTGATTGATTGAAACTTTTATTAGTAGATTGCACAGTACAGTACATATTCCGTACAATTGACCACTAAATGGTAACACCCCAATAAGTTTTTCAACTTGTTTAAGTCAGGTCATGTGACCGCCTGGCTCTGTTTGATTGGTCCAACGTCACCAGTGACTGCATCTGATTGGTGGAACGAAGTCAAACGTCACTAGTGACTGCATTTTATTGGTGGAACGGAGTGAAACGTCACCAGTACGGCAGGCACTATGAAGGTCTGTCTGACAGACCAAAACAAACAAAGCGTGCATTAACAGATCGATAAAAATTAGTAGCGAGTAGCGAGCTGAATGTAGATAAAAGTAGCGGAGTAAAATTAGCGTTTCTTCTCTATCAATATACTCAAGTAAAAGTAAAAGTAAGTTGCATTAAAACTACTCTTAGAAGTACAATTTATCCCAAAAGTTACTCAAGTAGATGTAACGGAGTAAATGTAGCGCGTTACTACCCACCTCTGACTATCATATATACTATCATCATAATACAGTCATCCCACAAGATCATCATCAGGGTGTATACATTGAATTATTTACATTATTTACAATTGGGGGTGTGGAGGAGGGTGGGGGGTTAGGTTTGGTTGTTATCATCAGTCATCAACAATTGAGAACAGAGAAATGGACATTGAAACAGTGTAGGACTGACTTGGTAGGATATGTACAGCAAGTAGTGGACATAGAGAGAGAGAGAGAGATCAGAAGACATAAGAAAAGTATCTACATTTGATTGGTTACATTTGGTTATTAACAATCCGGGGAGGGTGTTAGTTGAGGGTTGAAGTTGACTGGAAGTGTACTTTTATTGTGGTTTTGAAAAAGGATAGAGATGCCCTTTCTTTTATACCTGTTGGGAGCGCATTCCACATTGATGTGGCATAGAAAGAGAGTGAGTTAAGACCTTTGTTAGATCGGAATCTGGGTTTAACGTGGTTAGTGGAGCTCCCCCTGGTGTTGTGGTTATGGCGGTCATTTACGTTAAGGAAGTAGATTTGATGTTGATTTTACGGATAGCCAGCACAAAGAAGGCTGAGGTTGATGCTCCTTTAAAACGTCTTTATCCGCAAATGTAATACGCTTTTGTATCAGTTAGGTATCTTTCACATTTGAAGTGATACAGTACCAATACCAGTATTATCCAGCATAGGCCCCGATCTACATTTCTGCCAGTGGATGCTCGGTGTGTGTGTATTAGTGTTGTCCCGATACCAATATATTGGTACCGGTACCAAAAGTATTTTGGTACTTTTCGGTACTTTTCTAAATAAAGGGGACCACAAAAAATGTCATTACTGGCTATATTTTAACAAAAAAATCTTACGATACATGAAATACTGAAAATGTTCAGGCACCACAGCTTTAGTGGGCGGCATGGCGTAGTGGGTAGAGCAACCGTGCCAGAAACCTGAGGGTTGCAGGTTCGCTCCCCGCCTCTTACCATCCCAAAAAAATCGCTGCCGTTGTGTCCTTGGGCGGGACACTTCACCCTTTTCCCCCGGTGCCACTCACACCGGTGAATTGAATGATGAATGATAGGTGGTGGTCGGAGGGGCCGTTGGCGCAAATCGCAGCCACGCTTTCGTCAGTCTACCCCAGGGCAGCTGTGGCTATGAAAGTAGCTTACCACCACCAGGTGTGAATGATTGATGGGTTCTACATGTAAAGCGACTTTGGGTACTTAGAAAAGCGCTATATAAATCCCAGTTATTATTATTATTATTATTATTAGTGTTGTCCCAAACCAATATTTTGGTACCGGCATCAAAATGTATTTAGATACTTTTGGGTACTTTTCGATATTTTTTTATGAATAAAGGGGACCACAAAATATTGCATTATTGGCTATATTTGAACAAAAAATCTCAGGGTACATTAAACATATGTTTATTATTGCAAGTTTGTCCTTAAATAAAATAGTGAACATACAAGACAACGTGTCTTTTAGTAGTAAGTAAGCAAACAAAGGCTCCTAATTTAGTCTGCTGACATGCAGTAACATTTTGTGTAATTTATCTACCTCTTCTTTTGTCAAACTTATTAAGGACAAGGGGTAGAAAATGTATTATTAATCTACTTGTTCATTTACTGTTAATATCTGCTTACTTTCTCTTTTAACATGTTCTATCTACACTTCTGTTAAAATGTAATAATCACTTTTTCTTCTGCTGTTTGATACTTTACATTAGTTTTGGATGATACCACAAATTTGGGTATCAATCCAATACCAAGTAGTTACAGGATCATACATTGGTCATATTCAAAGTCCTCATGTGTCCAGGGACATATTTCCTGAGTTTATAAACATAATATAAATTTTTTTTAAAAACGAAAGAAGATTTTGCGATGTTAAAAAATATCGATGTAATCATAGTATTATCGACTAGGTACGCTATTGTACTTGGTATCATTACAGTGGATGTTAGGTGTAGATCCACCAATGGCGTTTGTTTACATTGTAGCGTCCCGGAAGAGTTGGTGCTGCAGGGAATTCTGGGAATTTGTTCTGTAGTGTTTATGTTGTGTTGTGGTGCAAATATTCTTCCAAAATGTGTTTTTCATTTTTGTTTAGTGTGGTTTCACTATATGGCACATGTTTATGACAGTGTTGGCGTTGTTCATACAGCCACCCTTAGTGTGACATGTAAGTATGCCCTTCATTCGCTCGTGTGCAGTGTGTTCGAAGTCAAGATGATTTTGTCACTAGTTCATCATCGAGTACAATGGACTACTTTGGATAGGATATGTCAATTATAGACTATTTGATATGTGAGTTTTTTGTTGTGTAAAACGGACTAAACTCGTCACAAAATTGTCAACAACCAGATTGACTGTTCAAAAATTCTTACAGAGATTGAAAATAACCAGTACTAATTTCCGGGACTGTTATGTGTGTTGTATAGTAAAAAGTGTTAACATGTTTAAAAGATAACTACGGGTTGCGCGTGACGCCTCTTTGCACTTCGGCACTTGGTGATCACTCCAGCAGCACTGAGAGCGGACTCGGCCAAACTGCCTCGAGGTAACGTTGCAATTTTCAATGCCAACCAAGAAACTTGACTCAAAAACGCTCCATTGTAAATTACGTGAGGCTAGGATTTTCCAAAGTTGCGCGAGCTTGATGCTAATTATACATTGACTTTGCTTTCGACATGCTACTGATTAGCACTGGCGATTTTTTTTACATGGCGATTTTGACGCTTTCAAATTTGTCAATGAAAACTACAACTCTGATGTACGCTAGAATCAAAACAGCCGGTGCGTGATAAGTGCAATACTTACAGTATTAACACTTTGTAGGGCACAACAGACAACAAAGATTGAATTGACCAACACACCATAAACCAGCATGGTGGAACAGGGGTTAGTGAATGTACCACACAATACAAAAAGTCCTGGGTTCAATCCTGGGCTTGGGATCTTTCTGTGTGTCCGAAAGGGACAAGCGGTAGAAAATGGATGGATGCTTAAAGATAATTTATTTAACAACTAGTTATTAATAACAACCATGATATCCATAGTATATCTTGTTTTCTTACACTCATGAGTCTCATTTGCAAGTATGCATTCATTTTAGTTTAGCAAATCCTTTTCAACTTATATTCAATTGAATAGACTGCAAAGACAAGATACTTAACGTTCGAACTGGAAAATGTTGTTATTTTTTGCAAATATTAGCTCATTTGGAATTTGATGCCTGCAACATGTTTAAAAAAAGATGGCACAAGTGGCAAAAAAGACTGAGACATTTGAGGATTGCTCATCAAACACTTATTTGGAACATCCCACAGGTGAACAGGCTAATTGGGAACAGGTGGGTGCCATGATTTGGTATAAAAGCAGCTTCCATGAAATGCTCAGTCATTCACAAACAAGGATGGGGCGAGGGTCAACACTTTGTCAACAAATGCCTGAGCAAATTGTCCAACAGTTTAAGAACAACATTTCTCAACCAGCTATTGCAAGGAATTTAGGGATTTCACCATCTACGGTCTGTGATATCATCAAAAAGTTCAGAGAATCTGGAGGAATCACTGCACGTAAGCGATGATATCACGGACCTTCGATCTCTCAGGCGGTACTGCATCAAAAAGCGACATCAGTGTGTAAAGGATATCACCACATGGACTTAGGAACACTTAAAAAAAAACACAGTCAGTAACTACAGTTGGTCGCTACATCTGTAAGTGCAAGTTAAAACTGTACTATGCAAAGCGAAAGCCATTTATCAACAACACCCAAAAACGCCGCCGGCTTCGCTGGGCCTGAGCTCATCTAAGATGGACTGATGCAAAGTGGAAAAGTGTTCTGTGGTCTGACGAGTCCACATTTCAAATTGTTTTTGGAAACTGTGGACGTCGTGTCCTCCGGACCAAAGAGGAAAAAAAACATCCTGATTGTTATAGGCGCAAAGTGTAAAAGGCAGCATCTGTGATAGTATAGGGGTGTATTAGTGCCCAAGGCATGGGTAACTTACACATCTGTGAAGGCACCATTAATGCTGAAAGATACATACAGGTTTTGGAGCAACATATGTTGCCATCCAACCAACGTTATCATGGACGCCCCTGCTTATTTCAGCAAGACAATGCCAAACCACGTGTTACAACAGCGTGGCTTCGTAGTAAAATAGTGTGGGTACTAGACTGGCCTGCCTGTAGTCCAGACCTGTCTCCCATTGAAAATGTGTGGTGCATTATGAAGCCTAAAATACCACAACGGAGACCCCCAGACTCATCAAGCAAGAATATGAAAGAATTCCACCTGAAAAGCATAAAAAATTGGTCTCCGCAGTTCCCAAATGTGTGTTAAAAGGAAAGGCCATGTAACACAGTGGTGAAGTGCTAACTTTTTGCAATGTATTTCTGCCATTAAATTCTAAGTTAATGATTATTTGCAAAAATAAATTCATTTTCTCAGAGCGAACATTAAATATATTGTCTTTGCAGTCTATTCAATTGAATATAATTTGAAAAGGATTTGCAAATCATTATATTCTCTTTTTATTTACAAATTACACAACGTGCCAACTTCACAACACAGGGCTAACTTAAAGCACTTTTAAACAGCCAATATAAAAAGCAATATTTTGGACAATACCAGCCAAAATAATGTTCATATAAACTTCCGCTTATTTAAAATTGGTGAAAAATCATACAATATGATCTTTAAATGAATACTATTCTTAGAAGGTCAGGGGTACTATCAACCTATTTTATTTGATAACTTACTTTGTGGTTTATTTAACTAACTGGGCCAGACTTGGTGACAGTAAAGTCAATAGAGACCACTTGATGGGTGGGGGGGGGGGTGTTATTGTTATGAATACAGGAGGGAATTAAAAACACGATCAAGTGTCATGCAAACCAGCATCAGTGAGTGCAAAGCAGTGCATAGATTAACAACTGCTTTGCAGTCATAAACTGAGGCACTGTGAAGTAGGTTCTAAAAGTGTGAGGAGGCAACTTTGTTACGGACCGTGCTGGCGACAAATGGCGAGGACGACTCACGCGGGCAATAAAGCTGCGAGAATGTAGAATGAAATGAAGCGGTCTTATTAAAATAACATTACAAAACAATAAAAGTCATGTTAACAAGTGACGATGCATATGGTGACGCCAAAAAGGCAGAACGTCGCCTCTCAGATACTTTTTTTTTTACTAAGCAGCATGTATTTTACATTTATTTTATCGCATTTTTAATGAATACAATTTAAAAAAATAATATTCTTATTTTATTCGCTGAATAATCAATATTAATTATGATAAACCATGAATGAAAAGGAGCAGGAAGTGGTATAGGCAAATACCAACTCAGAAAAGTACCACCGTAATGACCAACATTAAAATATGGTAGCGAGGTAGGCCTAAGTATTCATTAAAAAAACAAGGCGGAGGTTTTTATTAACAAGTATATTTGATATTTTTGGCCACTGTAACAATACACACAGTTTGAACACTAACACTGTGTTTGAATATAGGAAAATAAAACACTGTACTTTCATGAAGTGATTATTGGGCTAGTGGGACACAATTTGAGAATCACTCCTTTTCAACACTCATAAAAATATAGATATGTTCACTACCTCCTAAAATTGGACTTTACCATCAAGTATAATCCTTTAAATCCCTCAGAAATGTGATACTATCTCGATAATTGTGTTATTACTCACAACACTTAAGTTCAAATTCATATGATTTTAGTCGTGTGCCTGGGTTTTCACTCAGTTCAAATCCTCTGCAGGCCATGGGAAGAACAAGGGTAAGTTGTCTCATGTATTATTTTGTTTTGCATTCTTTATAATATTTGAACTATGACTCACCAGTCCTGTTACCTAAATGCACTGTAATTTGCTACATTGTTCCTAGGCTTTGAAACCAGCGGCTTATAAAACGGTGTGGGTAATTCATAGATGTTTCTTCGCTGACGACCATAATGCAAATCGTTTTCAAAAATATAATAAGCAAATACACTGAAAAAGTGACGAGTTTGGTCACTGCCCTTCTGTTTAGGCTGACTTTCAACCGGAAGCACAAGTGTTGTTCCGTCTTCTCGCCGTCCATAGCGTTTTCTACTCATACGGATTCTTCAATCATAACTCCAAGCAACGTTTGTAAGTTTTACAATATAACAAAAACTGTTTCTACTTACTAAACGTCTGTAGGAGTGTTTTCATGCCTATTTCAACGTTCTATCAAAATGTAATCGAGCTAGCGTCGTTTTGTGTCTTTGTTTGTATTATTAGCTTACAACGGCTTTCTTTTTATATTGTTTCATTTTCACAAATTCTTCGGTGAATTCACCAAAACGTCACCGTGGAGTTATTGAGTCTGTTTAGCGGATTGGAGAGATAGCTTGTGCAGTGAGTGGGTCCATTATGATGACCTCCGTTTTGTTTAATCAGCCGTTTTACTGCCGTGTTACAGACACCGTTTGGGGAAAAAAATGTGGTATGTAAATATACATTAACACAATATTTCTGTGTAAATAACTCATTTCACAACGTATATATCTGCGGTTTATAGTCCGGTGCGGCTAATACATGATTTTTTCTTTCTAAAATTTAGTGGGTGCGGCTTATATACTGGTGCACTCTATACTCAGGAAAATACAGTAAATCAAGGTTTATTTTGTGAGAGTAACAACAAGCATTGATTTGGTTATTCCTGGGATGATTACTGTCTCATTTTCGGGTTAAGCAAGCAACCTGCGGCTCTTGTGGCCCTAGTGGCTCCCTGGACCTCTTTCAGAGATGTGTGAAAATGGAAAAAGATGAAGAAGAAAAAAAATTTGTTGTGTTTTAATATATTTTCTGTAGGAGGACAAACATGACACACACCTTCCTAATTGTTAGAAATCCCACTGTTTATATTAAACATGCTTCACTGATGAGAGTATTTGGCGAGCACCGTTTTGTCCTACTAATTTCAGCGATCCTGGAACTCGCCGTAGTTTGTTTACATGTTCAACTTTCTCCGATGCTGCCACAGAAAGACGTGTTTTATGCCACTCCTTCCTTGTCTCATTTTGTCCACCAAACGTTTTATGCTGTGCGTGAATGCCCAAAGGTGAGCTTTGTTGATGTTATTGACTTGTTGGAGTGCTAATCAGGCACATTTGGTCAATGCAAGACTGAGAGCTAATCGATGCTAACATGCTATTTAGGCTAGCTGTATGTACATATTGCATCATTATGCTTCGTTTGTAGGTATATTTAATTTCCTTTACTTATGTCCTCTGTGTATTTAATTTAGATTAGCGCATCTCATGACACATTATCTGTACGTAATATTGGCTGCATTTATGATAGTTGTTTGTGTGCCATGTTGTTCCAGACCACAGCAAATGTTTCCCAGCTTGCAAAGATTGTAATAAATCCATTAGAAGAAGACAGCCTGCCGTTTACTTCAACTTGGACACACACATCTATACCTTTGGCCATTCTGAGCCAGTAATTTCCAGGAGTTATTTCATCCTGTGAGAAGCCTCCGTTTTACTAATGGTTTCCAATGTTACTAAAATGTGTAGAATACAAATTAAGATACAACATTTCTGTCAACAAATATTTGCGTCAGCCTTTGATAGTAGGCTAATATAGCTAATATAGACACTTACATCATGTGTTGCCTTCATTATAGCACTTATATAAGGCTTTTAAAGTCATTTTGATAGTAGGCTAATATAGCTAATATAGACACTTACATCATGTGTTGTCTTCATTATAGCACTTATATAAGACTTTTGAAGTCATTTTGATAGTAGGCTAATTTAGCTAATATAGACACTTACATCATGTGCTGCCTTCATTATAACACTTATATAAGACTTTTAAAGTCATTTTGATAGTAGGCTAATTTAGCTAATATAGACACGTACATCATGTGTTGCCTTCATTATAACACTTATATAAGACTTTTAAAATCATTTTGATAGTAGGCTAATATAGCTAATATAGACACTTACATCATGTGTTGCCTTCATTATAACACATTTACAAGACTTTTAAAGTATTTTTGATAGTAGGCTAATATAGACACATCATGTGTTGCCTTCATTATAACACTTATATAAGACTTTTAAAGTCATTTTGATAGTAGACTAATATAGCTCATATGGACACTTCCATCATGTGTTGTCTTCATTATAACACTTATATAAGACGTTTAAAGTCATTTTGATAGTAGGCTACTATAGCTAATATAGACACTTACATCATGTGTTGCCTTCATTATAACACTTTTATAAGACTTTTAAAGTCATTTTGATAGTAGGCTAATATAGCTAATATGGACACTTACATCATGTGTTGCCTGCATAATAACACTTATATAAGACTTTTAAATTCATTTTGATAGTAGGCTAATATAGCTAGTATAGACACTTACATCATGCGTTGCCTTCATTATAACACATGATGTTGGCTCCAGACAAATTCGTTTTTTGTATGTTTAGTCCAAGATGGCTCTTTCAACATTTTGCCTTCATTATAACACTGACATACGTTTTATTTTTATTTTTTGCGACTCCAGAGAGATTTTATTTTGTATTTTTGGTCCAATGTGGCTCTTTCAACATTTTGGGTTGCCGACCCCTGGGCTAAGCAGACATCCTGAATGGTGGCAGTTACGTTTTCTACGACTTTGGAGGCATGGTTAATCAACATTTTGTTCAAATTGTACAATGTCATCGGCGTTCCTACGGATTCTACTACTGCAGAATACATGTTGTGTTTGTTGTCTTCTCCCTGCCTTCTCTATTGGTTTGTCAGTTTCTTTCCCCAGTCTTTTGTCCCCAACGAGGCACACCTGCTGCTAATCACTTCCCGGTAGCATTTAAGCGCGTCTCCACCAGCTGGTCCCTGCCGGTTATTGTTCCTGAACTCCGCTCTGACATGTGCTACCTTGATTCTGCTTCCCTGGTATGTTGCCTTCGCATATTCCTGTAATATTGACCTCGTTGTGTTTTTTGTTTTCCTAGCCACCTTGTTTTGAGAGGACTAGTTTTTGCCACGCTGTGTGCGTCCTGACCTTTGCTCCGCCAACCTCTGAAAGAGACTACTTTTGTTATATTTCCCATGGTGTGCACTTTTGCCCCATCACCCTTAGTTACCATTTTGGACCTATTAACAGAGGTGGGTAGAGTAGCCAGAATTTGTACTCAAGTAAGAGTACTGTTACTTTAGAGATTTATTACTCAAGTAAAAGTAAGGAGTAGTCACCCAAATATTTACTTGAGTAAAAGTAAAAAGTATGTTGTGAAAAAACTACTCAAGTACTGAGTAACTGATGAGTAACATACACACACACACACATGTATATATATATATACATACATACATATACATTGATATATACAGTATATAATTTATATGTATTTATTTTGCTGTTTTTGTTTACATGTTAAAGATGTTTTAATGAATATACATGCATGTTTAACATATAGATTCCTTTCTTTCATGAAGACTAGAATATAAGTTGGTGTATTACCTGATTCTGATGACTTGTGTTGATTGTAATCAGACAGTAGTGATGATAACGTCCACGTTTTCAAATGGAGGAGAAGAAAAGTTCCTCCTTTCTGTCTAATACCACATGAAAGTGGTGGGTTTTTGGCATCTTATTTGTCCAGCTTCCATATTCGTTTTTATACACTTTACAAAGGGACGGCGTGGCGCAGTGGAAGAGTGGCCGTGCGCGACCCGAGGGTCCCTGGTTCAATCCCCACCTAGTACCAACCTCGTCATGTCCGTTGTGTCCTGAGCAAGACACTTCACCCTTGCTCCTGATGGGTGCTGGTTAGCGCCTTGCATGGCAGCTCCCTCCATCAGTGTGTGAATGTGTGTGTGAATGGGTAAATGTGGAAGTAGTGTCAAAGCGCTTTGAGTACCTTGAAGGTAGAAAAGCGCTATACAAGTACAACCCATTTATCATTATTTATTACAAGAAATATATTGGCGTCAAACTCCTTAGCTTGCTAGCTTGTTTGCGCTGGCTTTCGGAGACTCTTGTTTTGAAAGCGCAGGCGCGATGGAGCGGCACTTTTATTGTGAAGACAGGAACTGTGCAGTCAGTCTTTAGGCTTGTGACGGGATGTACGGTTGAAATAAAGAAGTATCTTTTTTCCTTCACACTTTTGATTGATTGATTGGAACTTTTATTAGTAGATTGCACAGTACAGTACATATTCCGTACAATTGACCACTAAATGGTAACACCCCGATAAGTTTTTCAACTTGTTTAAGTCAGGTCATGTGACCGCCTGGCTCTGTTTGATTGGTCCAACGTCACCAGTGACTACATCTGATTGGTGGAACGGAGTCAAACGTCACTAGTGACTGCATTTTATTGGTGGAACGGAGTGAAACGTCACCAGTAAGACAGGCACTTTGAAGGTCTGTCTGACAGACCAAAACAAACAAAGCGTGCATTAACAGATCGATAAAAATTAGTAGCGAGTAGCGAGCTGAATGTAGATAAAAGTAGCGGAGTAAAAGTAGCGTTCCTTCTCTATAAATATACTTAAGTAAAAGTAAAAGTATGTTGCATTAAAACTACTCTTAGAAGTACAATTTATCCCAAAAGTTACTCAAGTAGATGTAACGGAGTAAATGTAGCGCGTTACTACCCACCTCTGCCTATTAAATATTTTAATTTTTTATCGCATACCTTGCCTCCATTCTCTGCATCCCGGGGTCCACCCTTGAACTCAATCCTATCAATACAAGGTGGAAAGGAACCACACCGGGTTAAAACCAACAACAACCAACCAATGTGAGGAAATTCATTGTCTTTCTTTCCTTGAAGCCGATTCTGACGTCTCATATTGCAAACAGAGCTGGCTGGGGTGGGGGGGTTGCAGACATCATAAAAAGAAATGTCCATCCACCTGTTGTCATGGGGGGGGAGCATGTGACCCCCACCTGCAATTTTTTTGTTCTGGTAGACGACAACATACGTGTGCGTGTGTGTGTGTGTGTGTGTGTGTGTGTGTGTGTGTGTGTGTGTGTGTGTGTGTGTGTCCACCCGCCAATAAACAGGTGGGGTTCCCCGCCACAGCTATCGTGTTCCCCTCTTTGATAACTCATTACAGACTTCATTAATTCCCCCCCCCCCCAGCCCTCCCGCCTACCCACTCGGGCCGCGTATTCGCCGCCCGGCGGGCTGGCAGGAATTCCCATGCGAGCACACCTCGTTGGGCCTGTGTAAGTTTTACAAGCGGAGATTAACATGTGTGAAAACAAATGTAACATGACCTCCCCCCCCCCGGTGTGTTTGAGCAGGGCCAAGTTCTAAAACAACTCCCCACCGACTGACTCGCAACTTTTTTCTTCACAAAAAAAAAAAAAGAGGAAAAAAACATCACAGCAAACATTTATCGCTTCATTTGCTTCATTTTTATTGGCGCCGGGGCGTCATTAAATGAAGCAAAGGTCGTGTTTGGCAGTTAATCTGGCAAATGTCTTCCTTGAGCCGGCGAGCCAAGAGAAACATGGAGCACGCCTGACTTGACTTTGTTTGTGCTCGCTGTGTTTTCCTGACATTGATTGGTGATTGTGGGCTAGAGCGGGACACCCGACACCGCGGGCCCGCGTGATCCCAGTTGTGCGGAGACTCATCTTCTCGCCGTCTGACGGATTACTGGGCTGCAGCTCGGTCAAACACACGTTCCAAAAACGCGGCTGGTGAAATGTATGAAACTTTTTTTTTTTTTTTTTTTTTTTTTTTAAATCAGCGATTGATTTGGACCTGAATGTTGATATTGATGCGTCACAGGAAATAGCAAGAGTGGATTTTGGTTACATACTTCCTAAAACTCGATTTGTCCAATTTATTTTTACACTTTTGTGACAATTGAAAAGACTCATATTCCTAATATTTACCTTTTTGATTTGGCTTTTACCTGATATTAATTATTATTATTATTATTATCATTAACTAGGGGTGTAACGGTCAGGCCCGGCCCTAACCAATCTGGCGCCCTAGGCAAGATTTTAGGTGGCGCCCCCCCACATCGGCAGTGAAGTGTATATACTCACAAGAACCCGAATAGCTTTGTCTTTGACCTTTTTTTTACTTAAAGAAAGCAAATTAACAATCAGAATAGTTAACAAGATAAAAAAAATATGAATAAATAAATGGATGCAACAAATAAAAAATGAATGTATGAAATACAATATTTTTTACATACATATTGCTTAATTAACATTAATGATGTGCATTTTAACAACTAGGCTTACAACTATACCTAATATATAAAGGGGTGGAAAAGTGACTATTACCTGCAGGGCAAACATTAGCTAACCAGAAGGCAATAACACCTGCTTAAAAGATCTAATACAAATGTCCCTGAGGAATGTAAGGTGGGAGTACTGTAATTACCTAACGTTACATTATTATTTTCCATAACAATTTAGCCCCCTCCACAATATTAACCCGACGTTAAAACAGAACTAGCCATAGCAATTGCCGAATCATGTAACATTAGCTTAATGCTAAAAAGCCAGGCTACTATCACATTCTGTAACAGACAAATAATTTCATGTAGGCTAACGTTACCTACCTGCTACCTCTGTCTTTTCTCGTTTCTCCTCCTCTTCTTTTCTCTTTTTTCTTCCCTGGGCACCTGACAGTTTTGGCCGTTTTGACATCTTGTGTTGATTTTTTGATGTGGTGACGTCCAAAAAGAGTCATGATACGGGAAGGGAGGGGGCGCACCGTGCGGGGGGGGGTAGGTGTAATATTGTAACAAATAATATTTCTATTAAATAGGCTTTACTTTGCATTTTAATTAACGTGGGATTATTTTTTGTATTTAGAAATAATAGTACCAACTTTTTTTTTTTTTTCTCTCCAACATTTGTGGCCCTGGCGTGGCGCCCCCTGATGGACGGCGCCCTTAGCATTTGCCTATACGGCCTATGCCACGGGCCGGCCCTGGTAACGGTACACAAACATATCGGTTCGGTTAATTTTCGGTACAGTAAGTCATACCTGCCAACTTTTGAAATCAGAAAAACCTAGTAGCCAGGGTCCAGGGGCCGCAGGCCCCGGTAGGTCCAGGACAAAGTCCTGGTGGGGGGTTCGCCCCCCGACGCAAAATGATTGATTGCATTCAGACAGGTTAAAATGTTGCTAAAACCATCACTTTTCTATCAGTCACAGTGACTTTTCAAAACAAAAATATTACAGCAAAAATCACATGGGTTGATTGACATGTTTATTCTGTAAGCTAACTTCAATAGTTTGAAATTATTTTGACAGTTAATGCCAGTTATCCTGTCAACCTTTCACAAGACTTCAATTTGTTAATTGAAAGTATAAACAGTATAAACACTTTTTACAGTAAACAAATGGTAAAACAGTACTAAACAATTCCATAAAAAAAAATTGGTGTCATTATTAACTTTCTGTCCAAGCTTGTATAATCTACTGCCTTGTTCAATTGTAAAAAATATTCTGTGCCTAAAATTCACATTTCTATCACAATTATCATACTGTAAACATGGTAAGCTAACTTCATTACAATTAATAGTCCTGTCAATAGCATGGAATTACAATTCAAATGTAGTTTTTTTGTAAGCCTTTCAAAAGAATTCAAAATATGAAAAATTAATGAAAATTAATGTAAGCCATCAGACACTTGAAAAGTGGCACATCACATCTCTAATGTAATCATTTTAACTTTTCAACAGAAATAGCACTGCAAAAATATTAAAGGACATACTTCTGTATTTTGGTAGTTATGCTGTCAACATTTAACAAGATTTCTTCAGCTTGGACTTGAAAGCATAAATAGTATAAACACTTTTAACAGTATAACAGTACTAAACAATTCCAATAGATAACATTGGTGTCATTACCTTTTTGTGGCTAAAATCCAAATTTAGCAACGGCATTAGACTTGTGTTTTTTTGTCCCAACGTGGTCTTTTACATCGCTAATTTCTCCGTGTCCGATCGAAAAATCTTGTCTGCACAAGGTGCAATTCGCGTAGTTTTCACCCTTTTTGGAACGGATAATTATTCCCGGATAGGCTTTTGAATATTCTTCACGGAATGACTGCAGTTTTCTTTTCGGTTTAAGACTCGTTTGCGATTTTTCTCCGGCTGATTCCATGATCGTTCGCTCGTTTGGAAACAATGGCAACAGGTGCCTCATGCTTGGCAGCGGTGCTATAAATAGCCTCGCACATGGCATTCGGAATGGCTCGATAGGAAGTTACGGGAAGCAGTGTCGATTGTGATTGTTGTTATGCGATTTCGTGAATAAAACTTAAAAAAAAAAAAAAAAAATTTAATTAATGAAAAACCATATTTTTTATCACTGCAACCGTAACCCGGAATAGGTTGATGAAAACCGTACTAATTACGGGAAAACCGGAGTAGTTGGCAGGTATGGTAAGTGTCACGACTTGGACTATGGCGTGGTTTGTTCTCCGGAGGTGCAAAAGATTTGGACCATATGTGGCGTGAAGGGGAATACATGATTTATTTAAACACTATAACTACAAAAAAAAAAAAGTACAAACGAAAAGCGCGCACAGTGGCGGAGAAACGACTTGGCTATGAAAACAAATACTTGCACAAAGGCAGAAACTATGAACAACAAAAAACACTAACTGTGGCTTAATAAACAAAAACTTACTTGGCATGGAACCGGCATGAACAAAGAGCAGCAAGGATCATAAGGGTGTGGAGAGTGTGCAGAAGCATAAATGCGGGATGTCACCAGAAAGACAAACTGAAAAACAATGAACTTAAATACTACAGACATCATTAACGAAAACAGGTGCGTGACTCAAAACGTGAAACAGGTGCGTGACGTGACAGGTGAAAACTAATGGGTTGCTATGGTGACAAACAAGAGTGCACAATGAGTCCAAACGTGGAACAGGTGAAACTAATGGGTAATCATGGAAACAAGACAAGGTAGTGAAAAGCCAGAAACTAAAAAGTCCAATAACTAAACAAAACATGACTAAGACAAAACATGATTACACAGACATGACAGTAAGAGAACAACAAATTATAAAATTTTGGGTTATTTATTTACCAAATTTGCAAAATCTTCCACCAAAAATATTTATCTTAGTGCAATATTTGATGTGAAGTAATCGGAACCTTTGATAGGTCAATAATTCATAAAAACATTGATTTTGATTCAATATTATGTTTTGAGCAATGACAGTTTGAAAGAAAAAAAAAAACAGCTTTGTTTTATTAGTCAACATTGCAACTTTTTCTAAATTACATCTAACCATTAAGCTTTTTTATTTCACTTTTGTTATGTTTTTGTTTATTTTAATAGTATTTTTAGAATGCCTTTAAAACATTAGCTGTGGGCCGCAAATGGCCTCCGGGTCACACTTTTGACACCCCTGCTATAGATAATAAATAATTAAATGTGATAAATCTGTGGATAAAAACCAGAGCCTGGCAACGCATGCGCGTTTATCATAACTCTCTCTCTCTCTCTGTCTCTGCCCCTCCCTCACGAATGCTGCTGCACGCACAATTTGTTTTGTTTTTAACCCCTTCTTAACCCTGAACGTACATTGAAAATACACGCAACCCTAACTCAAAATGCCGGACATTTGAGGCATTTAAGAAACTCCGCCCTGACGGCTGCGCAAAAGACGACATGTCCGGTGAAAAGAAGACATATGGTCAGTCTATCGTAGCCCGTTAGCTGCTAGCATGCCGTGTGTTGTGCCTCTGGGGCACACTTTTGACACCCATGCTATAGATAATAAACAATCAAATGTGATAAATCTGTGGATAAAAACCAGAGCCTGGCAACGCATGCACGTTTATCATAACTCTCTCTCTCTCTCTGTCTCTGCCCCTCCCTCACCAATGCTGCTGCACGCACAATTTGTTTTGTTTTCAACCCCTTCTTAACCCTGAACGTACATTGAAAATACATGCAACCCTAACTCAAAATGCTGGACATTTGAGGCATTTAAGAAACTCCGCCCTGACGGCTGCGCAAAAGACGACATGTCCGGTGAAAAGAAGACATATGGTCAGTCTATCTTAGCCCGTTAGCTGCTAGCATGCTGTGTGTTGTGCCTCGGTGTGCATTGTTTACACAACGTGCGTTACGCTACTTAAAGGGGAACATTATCACCAGACCTATGTAAGCGTCAATATATACCTTGATGTTGCAGAAAAAAGACCATACATTTTTTCAACCGATTTCCGAACTCTAAATGGGTGAATTTTGGCGAATTAAACGCCTTTCTAGTATTCGCTCTCGGAGCGATGACGTTGTGACGTCACATCGGGAAGCAATCCGCCATTTTCTCAAACACCGAGTCAAATCAGCTCTGTTATTTTCCGTTTTTTCGACTGTTTTCCGCACCTTGGAGACATCATGCCTCGTCGGTGTGTTGTCGGAGGGTGTAACAACACGAACAGGGACGGATTCAAGTTGCACCAGTGGCCCAAAGATGCGAAAGTGGCAAGAAATTGGACGTTTGTTCCGCACACTTTACCGACGAAAGCTATGCTACGACAGAGATGGCAAGAATGTGTGGATATCCTGCGACACTCAAAGCAGATGCATTTCCAACGATAAAGTCAAAGAAATCTGCCGCCAGACCCCCATTGAATCTGCCGGAGTGTGTGAGCAATTCAGGGACAAAGGACCTCGCAAGCACGGCAAGCAATGGCGGCAGTTTGTTCCCGCAGACGGGCAAGCTAAACCTCCTGGATGTCTTGGCTCACACCGTCCCTTATGCCACCGAAGATGATCAAGAGAAGAATATTGACCCTAGCTTCCCTGACCTGCTGACATCAATTCCAAAACTGGACAGATCAGCTTTCAGGAAAAGAGCGCGGATGAGGGTATGTCTACAGAATATATTAATTGATGAAAACTGGGCTGTCTGCACTCTCAAAGTGCATGTTGTTGCCAAATGTATTTCATATGCTGTAAACCTAGATCATAGTTGTTAGTTTCCTTTAATGCCAAACAAACACATACCAATCGTTGGTTAGAAGGCGATCGCCGAATTCGTCCTCGCTTTCTCCCGTGTCGTTTTTGTCGGTTTCGCTTGCATACGGTTCAAACCGATATGGCTCAATAGCTTCAGTTTCTTCTTCAATTTCGTTTTCGCTACCTGCCTCCACACTACAACCATCCGTTTCAATCCATGCGTAATCTGTTGAATCGCTTAAGACGCTATAATCCGAGTCTGAATCCGAGCTAATGTCGCTATAACTTGCTGTTCTATGCGCCATGTTTGTTTGTATCGGCATCACTATGTGACGTCACAGGAAAATGGACGGGTGTATATAACGATGGTTAAAATCAGGCACTTTGAAGCTTTTTTTTAGGGATATTGCGTGATGGGTAAAATTTTGAAAAAAACTTCGAAAAATAAAATAAGCCACTGGGAACTGATTTTTAATGGTTTTAACCATTCTGAAATTGTGATAATGTTCCCCTTTAATATGTCCGTGTAGAAACTCGTTCGGTACACCTCCGAACCGAACCGGAACCCCCGTGCCGAAACGGTTCAATACAAATACACGTACCGTTACACCCCTATTATTAACGCATATTAATAAGAAGAACATTATCAGGGAAAATGTAAGTAACTGACAAGGCGGTTTTATGTCAGTTAATGGCTCCAAATCTCAGTTTTGATAATGTCCCACCCCTACTAGGGACACAATATAAGTGTGAATTTCCAATAAATTGTTTTTTTGTTTTTAAAGAAAATAAACTTAAATTAAGTTGGAATACGGACTAAAACTAATTCTGTAAAAACATTGTTTATTTCATATATTAAAGTCTAATTTAATAAAGCGTGGGAAGGCAACAAATGCTATGTTTCCAGTGTTTTAAAGAAGTTTAAATTATTTATTGTTTTTAAATTGTATTTATTAAGGCCACGTCCACACAAACAGGGATGCTTTCAAAAACGCACATGCAGGGTTAAACAGATAGTGTCAAAACAGTCCCTGTCCACGTGCAAACGCATACACCTGCTGTCAGGCACATTTTGTCCAATCAGAAGCCTGGAAAAGCAGCCACAGACTCTGTTAACATCAGTGTGTGAATGTGTGTGTGAATGGGTGAATGTGGAAATAGTGTCAAAGCGCTTTGAGTACCTTGAAGGTAGAAAACCCATTTACCATTTATCATATTGAAGTCATTTGTATTTCACTAATTATCCTATTAGTTATGCAATATTTTATTTAGTTATATTTATTTATCATTTATTTCATGTATATACAGTCTCGATCAAAAGTTGACATACACTTGTAAAGAACGTAATGTCATAGCTGTCTCGAGTTTCCAATCATTTCTACAACTATTATTTTTTTGTGATAGAGTGATTGGAGCACATACTTGTTGGTCACAAAAAACATTCATGAAGTTTGGTTCTTTTATGAATTTATTATGGGTCTACTGAAAATGTGAGCAAATGTGCTGGGTCAAAAGTATACATACAGCAATGTTAATATTTGCTTACATGTCCCTTGGCAAGTTTCACTGCAATAAGGCGCTTTGGGTAGCCATCCACAAGCTTCTGCTTGAATTTTTGACCACTCCTCTTGACAAAATTGGTGCAGTTCAGCTAAATTTGTTGGTTTTCTGACATGGACTTGTTTCTTCAGCATTGTCCACACGTTTAAGTCAGGACTTTGGGAAGGCCATTCTAAAACCTTCATTCTAGCCTGATTTAGCCATTCCTTTACCACTTTTGAGGTGTGTTTGGGGTCATTGTCCTGCTGGAACACCCAACAGCGCCCAAGACCCAACCTCCGGGTTGATGATTTTAGGTTGTCCTGAAGAATTTGGAGGTAATTCTCCTTTTTCATTGTCCCATTTACTCTCTGTAAAGCACCAGTTCCATTGGCAGCAAAACAGGCCCAGAGCATAATACTACCACCACCATGCTTGGCGGTAGGTGTGGTGTTCCTGGGATTACAAGGCCTCACCTTTTCTCCTCCAAACATATTGCTGGGTATTGTGGCCAAACAGCTCAATTTTTGTTTCATCTGACCACAAAACTTTCCTCCAGAAGGTCTTATCTTTGTCCATGGATATATATATATATATATATATAAAAAATATATATTTATAAAAAAATAAAAAATAAAAAAATAAAAAATATATATATATATATATATATATATATATATATATATATATATATATATATATATATATATATATATATTGTGTGTTGTACGTATGTGATAATGGGGGATATGGGTCACCGGGGTATTGTTTTTAACTTTGTAAAGCACTTTGCATTGCATTTCTTTTATGTATGAAAAGCGCTTTATAAATAAAGTTTGGTTTGATTTGGTGTTTTAAATGGGAATTGCACTTTTTTATTTTATCGTTCACAACCATTATGACACAAGAGGACAAAAGGTTTTTACAAAACCCAAAACCGGTGAAGTTGGCACATTGTTTAAATGGTAAATATTAAAAAAACAGAATACAATGATTTGCAAATCCTTATATTCAATTGAATAGACTGCAAAGACAAGATATTTAACATTCAAACTGAGAAACGTTGTTATTTTTTGCAAATATTAGCTCATTTGGAATTCGATGCCTGCAATATGTTTCAAAAAAGCTGGCACAAGTGGCAAAAAAGACTGAGAAAGTTGAGGAATGCTCATCAAAGACTTGTTTGGAACATCCCACAGGTGAACAGGCTAATTGGGAACAGGTGGGTGCCATGATTGGGTATAAAAGCAGCTTCCATGAAATGCTCAGTCATTCACAAACAAAGATGGGGCAAGGGTCACCACTTTGTCAACAAATGCGTGAGCAAATTGTTTAAGAACAACATTTCTCAACCAGCTATTGCAAAGAATTTAGGGATTTCACCATCTACGGTCCATGATATCATCAAAAGGTTCAGAGAATCTGGAAAAATCACTGCACGTAACATTGAATGCCCGCCACCTTCGATCCCTAGGTACTGTATCAAAAAGCGACATCAGTGTGTAAAAGATATCACCACATGGGCTCAGGAACACTTCAGAAAACCACTGTCAGTAACTACAGCTTGTCGCTACATCTGTAAGTGCAAGTTAAAACTCTACTATACAAAGGTCTCTTTTTGGATCGATCCTGGGATAGGCTCTAGCACCCTCGCAACCCCGAACGGGACAAGCGGTAGAAAATGGATGGATGGCATTCTGTGCCATGACAGCACAGCTTTTAGGCTTAATGAGCACAGTTCAATATCTTAGTTGCTCAAACGGTAATGTGTTTATACAAGTTTAAATTGGGGTATGTTGTTTCTTAATGGGGAAACACTCTAATGTCTCTTGTTTTCATGTTAGCATTTAAGCGGTAATACTAATCTTCGAGACTAGAGTTTTACTGTAGGTATCATAAATACTGTTTATCTTTACATCTCTAATTACAGCTGACTAATCTGCAACTGGAGTTGACGTCACGCGCAACCCAGGTATCGTAACATGGCACGTTTGGATTTGATGTGCATGTACGAGACAGTCTGCCCCACAACAAGAGGATAGCGAAAAAGAAGGAGTTTATTGACTACAGTAAAGCACCTTGGGTAAATCTCCACCATATTTGGATAATCCACTGACGTCACACCTCGGAAAGACGTCAATCTAGACAAATTCCAAACGGATCGTTTAGAGAAAGCATGAATGAAGGTTGTTTTATAAATATTTTTGCCACGCCTCCATGGTTTTGGTTTTAAAATTTTCGGGACTCATGCAGAACCAAAATCCGCAAAAACAGGTACCAATAGGTAAGACCAGTTGGTTTTGCATAATAGGTCCCTTTTAGGTCACTCACACTGTACACACCACACACCAAAGACACAAAGTACAAAACCCAAAACCAGTGAAGTCGGCACGTTGTGTAAATCGTAAATAAAAACAGAATACAATAATTTGCAAATCTTTTTCACAAGCAACATAAGTTGCTCCAAAACCTGTATGCACCTTTCAGCATTAATGGTACCTTCACAGATGTGTAAGTTACCCATCCCAAACCATCACAGATGCTGGCTTTTGAACTTTTGCGCCTATAACAATCCGGATGGTTCTTTTTCCTCTTTGTTCCGGAGGACACGACGTCCACAGTTTCCAAAAACAATTTGAAATGTAGACTTGTCACACCACGGAACACTTTTCCACTTTGCATCAGTCCTTTTTAGATGAGCTCGGTCCCAGCGAAACCAACAGCGTTTCTGGGTGTTGTTGATAAATGGCTTTGGCTTTGCATAGTAGAGTTTTAACTTGCACGTACAGATGTAGTTACTGACAGTGGTTTGGTGAAGTGTTCCTGAGCCCATGTGGTGATATCCTTTACACACTGATGTCACTTTTTGATGCAATACCGCCTGGGGGTTCGAATGTCCGTAATATAATAGCTTACGTGCAGTGATTTATACAGATTCTCTGAACCTTTTGATGATATTACGGACCGTAGATGGTGAAATCCCTAAATTCCTTGCAATTGCTGGCTGAGAAATGTTGTTCTTAAACTGTTGGACAATTTGCGCACGCGTTTGTTGACAAAGTGGTGACCCTCGCCCCATCCTTGTTTGTGAATGACTGAGCATTTCATGGAAGCTGCTTTTATACCCAATCATGGCACCCACCTGTTCCAAATTAGCCTGTTCACCTGTGGGATGTTCCAAATAAATGTTTGATGAGCATTCCTCAACTTTTTCAGTCTTTTTTGCCACTTGTGCCAGCTATTTTAAAACATGTTGCTACATCTAATTCCAAATGAGCTAATATTTGCAAAAAAAATAACGTTTTCCAGTTCGAACGTTAAGTATCCTGTCTTTGCAGTCTATTCACTTGAATATAAGTTGAAATGGATTTGCAAATCATTGTATTCTCTTTTTATTTACCATTTACACAACGTGCCGACTTCACTGGTTTTGGGGTTTGTACAATAATTCAAATAAGAATGATTACTTGTTGTACTTTTAAAATATTGTAAATGTTTCCTGTCTGACTGGCAGGGAACATGTAAAACAATAAATGAATGCAGCGTTCATCAAACCTGATGAATACTAGCAAGAAAGAAATAATAAGAGCGGCATTGTTGAAAGGATATCTGTGTCATGTATTTTTAGAAAAGTATACAAACTATTCACACAGGTCGTCATCATGAGCACACATAGGTCACTGGGGAGGGGGTAGCATCTGTGGGGATGTTTAACTGGGTGTATTGTTGCGGCGAGTATAGCTTTGAACTTCATTCTGATCAGACAAGCTTCTTGATTTAAAACAAGACTGGAGAGCTTCCTGGAAAAAAAAAAAAAAAAAAAAAGGAGTTGGGGTATTTCTGGCGACGGAATTCGATCCAGAGCATGCGGATGCTTGATTTGAAGATGATTTACGATGCAAAGGCATGCATAAATCCATAGTGTTGAAGAGATGCAAACATACCGGGGAGAAGAGGCGGGGGGAGCAAAAAGTTTCTCCTTTGGTGGAGTATTGATGTCTGCTTGGTCGTTGTTCGATACCAGGCTACCGTGTCTCGGTTTATTACATTAACGAGGTCAATCGTTAGCTCGTTGTCGAGTGAACCTGGTGCATCCGAGTTTGTCTCTATCGAAGTTCTGATATTAAATGAGCATTCCCTTTTTGAGTTTGTGGGATTTATTAAGTTGATTGATCCGGAATCAGATTGATTTCTGTGTCTTTTCAGTTCCCGTTCTTCTCACTCGGAACACTCCCACACAAGCCCAAGATGACACCGCACCATGGCAAAATAGCAACAGTAAAACACCGTGAATGAATAATAGTTTATCCCACTAGTAAATGCAGTGGGTTCATGCAAAGCAAGAAACAGTAGATAACCTCAATTACTGGAACTGGTTGTAAGCAACTATTTAACAGATACACAGTGTTTAAGGCTCATGTTAAATATAGGCTATGTTGTGAGTTGCCCAGTGAAAGGTTGTACAAACCCAACAGCCACAAGACATTAAAGGGGAATATTATCACCAGACCTACGTAAGCGTCAATATATACCTTGATGTTGCAGAAAAAAGACCATATATTTTTTTAACCGATTTCCGAACTCTAAATGGGTGAATTTTGCCGAATTAAACGCCTTTCTAATATCACAACGTGACGTCACATCGGGAAGCAATCCGCCATTTTCTCAAACACCGAGTCAAATCAGCTCTGTTATTGTCCGTTTTTTCGACTGTTTTCCGTACCTTGGAGACATCATGCCTCGTCGGCGTGTTGTCGGAGGGTGTAACAACACGAACAGGGACAGATTCAAGTTGCACCAGTGGCCCAAAGATGCAAAAGTGGCAAGAAATTGGACGTTTGTTCCGCACACTTTACCGACGAAAGCTATGCCAAGACAGAGATGGCAAGAATGTGTGGATATCCTGCGACACTCAAAGCAGATGCATTTCCAATGATAAAGTCAAAGAAACCTGCCGCCAGACCCCCCCGGAGTGTGTGAGCAATTCAGGGACAAAGAACCTCGGTAGCACGGCAAGCAATGGCGGCGGTTTCTTCCCGCAGACGAGCGAGCTAAACCCCCTGGATGTCTTGGCTCACACCGTCCCTTAAACTGGACAGATCAGCTTCCAGGAAAAGAGAGCGGATGAGGGTATGTCTACAGAATATATTAATTGATGAAAATTGGGCTGTCTGCACTCTCAAAGTGCATGTTGTTGCCAAATGTATTTCATATGCTGTAAACCTAGTTCATAGTTGTTAGTTTCCTTTAATGCCAAACAAACACATACCAATCGTTGGTTAGAAGGCGATCGCCGAATTCGTCCTCGCTTTCTCCCGTGTCGCTGGCTGTCGTGTCGTTTGTCGGTTTCGCTTGCATACGGTTCAAACCGATATGGCTCAATAGCTTCAGTTTCTTCTTCAATTACGTTTTCGCTACCTGCCTCCACACTACAACCATCCGTTTCAATACATGCGTAATCTGTTGAATCGCTTAAGCCGCTGAAATCCGAGTCTGAATCCGAGCTAATGTCGCTATAGCTTGCTGTTCTTTCCGCCATGTTTGTTTGAGTTGGCTTCACTATGTGGCGTCACAGGAAAATGGACGGGTGTTTATAACGATGGTTAAAATCAGGCACTTTGAAGCTTTTTTTTAGGGATATTGCGTGATGGGTAAAATTTTGAAAAAAACTTCGAAAAATATAATAAGCCACTGGGAACTGATTTTTAATGGTTTTAACCATTCTGAAATTGTGATATTGTTCCCCTTTAAAACAACGTTGAGAACTTGTTGAATTAGGTCATGACGTTGAGCAAATCAAACCTAACGTTGGAATAACATACTTTTTGATGACGTTTAATCAATGTTGGGTTCTGCCGTTGAATTTTGGTAATTTTCCAACCAATATTTTACAACACAAAAAAAAAACGTTGAAACAACACGCTTATGACGACGTATACCATACCATACCATACCAATAATTATAAAGCCCTTTAAAAACAACCACAGTTGAAGAACAACGGGCTGTACACCATAGAGAAATACAGGCAAAGGACAGACTAAAAAATTTCATTTAAAACAGAGGTAAAATACACAATGAAAAAGCAAATACAAATTACCGTATTTTCCGCACTATTAGCCGCACCTAAAAACCACAAATTTACTCAAAAGCTGACAGTGCGGCTTATAACCCGGTGCGCTTTATATATGGATTAATATTAAGATTAATTTTCATAAAGTTTAGGTCTCGCAACTACGGTAAACAGCCGCCATCTTTTTTCCCTGTAGAAGAGGAAGTGCTTCTTCTTCTACGGTAAGCAACCGCCAAGGTAAGCACCCGCCCCCATAGAAGAAGAAGCGCGCGGGTATTACGTTTCATTTCCTTTGTGTGTTTACATCTGTAAAGACCACAAAATGGCTCCTACTAAGCGACACACTGTGGTTCTAGCTTGCTATGCTAATGGCCAGAAACTTCCACCCATGGTGATATTCAAAAGGAAGACCTTGCCAAAAGAGAACTTTCCAGCCGGCGTCATCATAAAAGCTAACTCGAAGGGATGGATGGATGAAGAAAAGATGAGCGAGTGGTTAAGGGAAGTTTACACGAAGAGGCCGGGTGGCTTTTTTCACGCAGCTCCGTCCATGTTGATATACGACTCCATGCGCGCCCACATCACAGATGGTGTCAAAAAACAAGTGAAGCACACAAATACAACACTCGCCGTCATTCCGGGTGGATTAACCAAAGAACTCCAACCGCTCGATATTGGTGTCAACAAGGCATTTAAAGCATGACTGCGAACGGCGTGGGAACAATGGATGACCGAAGGCGAACACACCTTCACTAAGACAGGGAGACAGCGCCGGACGACATACGCCAACATCTGCCAGTGGATCGTAAATGCCTGGGCGGATATTTCGGTCTCAACTGTGGTCCGAGCTTTCCGGAAGGCAGGATTCACGGAACTGCTGGAAAAACAACAGCGACACTGACTCTGATGACTTCGACGAGACGGAGCCGGCCATTTTGGATCCCGTATTCGCCCAACTTTTTAATTCGGACACCGTAGGAGAAGAATTCGAGGGATTTATGAATGAAGAATAACTTCAGAAAGTGAGTGTTATGTTTATTTTGTGTGTTGTGACATTAACGTTCGAGCAACATTAAGTTATTGCTATTGCTCTGCACTATTTTGAATTTTACTAGGTTTGTGATTGCACATTTGCACATTACCGTACATTTTGGGAGTGAACAGAGTTGTTAGAACGCTGGTTTTTAATATATTATTAAAGTTTAACTGACCTATCTGACTGTTTTTTTGACATTCCCTGTAGCGCAGTTAGATGCGGCTTATAACACGGGGCGGCTTATGGTGCGGAAAATACGGTATCTTAAGAACAATTATGTAATGTCAGGTTGTGATGTTGATTTGACCATTGAAATTTGGTCATTCCCCAATCAACAACGTGGATCACCATCAACATTGTCTCAATTTACAGTTCCCCAAAAAATTACATTTGATAACAAAAAAAAAGCACTAACAAGGAGTGGAAACATAGCAAAAGACGCGCTCAAAAGGAGTAGAGAACTAAAAACGCACTCATAAGTGGAAAAACATCCTGCGCAACTAAACGTGTTTCATGCCACTCCTTCTTTGTCTCGTTTTGCCGACCAAATGTTGTATGCTGTGCGTGAATGCACAAAGGTGAGCTTTGTTGATGTTATTGACTTGTGTGGAGTGCCAATCAGGCATATTTGGTCACTGCATGACCATTTTGGTTAGCTGTATGTACATATCGCATCATTATGCCTCGTTTGTAGGTATATTTGAGCTCATTTGATTTCCCCTGTGTATTTAATTTATAGTTGCATGTCTCATGACACATTATGTGTATGTAATATTGGCTGCCTTTCTGATATTTGTTTGTGTGCCATGTTGTTCCAGACCACAGCAAACGTCATCCAGCTCGCAAAGATTGTAATAAATTGATTAGAAAAACTAACTTGGACACGCACATCTATACCTTTGGCCATTCTAAGACAGTCATTTCCAGGAGTTATCTCACCCTCTGAGAAGCCTCCATTTTGCTAATGTTTTTCAATGTTGTAAAAATGTGTTGAATAAATATTACACTTCAACATTTCTGTCAACAAATATTTGCGTCAGCATGCAACACAGTCATTTTGATAGTAGGCTAATATAGCTAATATAGACACTTACATCATGTGTTGCCTTCATTATATGACTGAAATAAGGCTGTTAATTTTTTGTAGCTCCAGACCGATTTGTTTTGTATTTTTGGTCCACTATGGCTCTTTCAACATTTTGGGTTGCAGACCCCTGGTCTGGACCATAGCTATTCTTCTGGAGGCCAATGGACCAAATCTGGCCCGGGAATGACACCAGAGTGGCGACTGAGGATAGTTCATAACTTGGGAGGAGCTAGCATTTTTGCAGAAAGTTCATAAAAACCCTAGAACGCTACTTCTCCCCATCATCTTATTGTAGTTTTCAGTGTTTCCATAGCGAGTTTACTGACAGATATAAGTTTGAACGATACGCTACTTTGTATTACAAATGGCAACAGCGGAGGATGCATGTGCATGTACGAGCTAGTCTGCCCCACATAAAGAGGAAAGAGAAACAGCTGGAACTTATTGACTACAAGGTTGGGCTACAATGGCGGACTCGCGCAAAGCTCTTTGGGTATATCGCTACCATATATGGAAAACGTCACAAATTGTGCAAATTCCAAAGGTTCATTTGTAGGAAGTATGAAGAAGGCAATATTGTTTTATAAATATTTCCGCCATGCCTCCATTGTTTGATTTCAAATAATCAGAACTTATGCGGATCCCAAATACACAAAAACAGGTACCAATAGGTCAGAAGAGTTGGTTTTGCATAAAAGATCCCCTTTGAATGAATAGTAGATGGTATTTTTTGTTTAGTAACTGTGTACTATTGTATTTGTTTAAACAATTGTACGTTATGAAAGAAAAAAACAATGTGTTGATATTACTACTCCGTCAATAGCAGTCACCATAAATACATTAAAACTATTTTAGTTCATGCATGTGTTCGGTATTGGCCAATCTCACTCACAATACGCAGCATAAAATAATGATGGGAACATGGCTAGTTGTTAGGCTCAGAAGTAAAAGGAACTTCTGGAGGACAGCGTAAACAGCCAAGATGACTAAAAATCAGGCTTGAAAAAAAAATGCCACTAGTTTGTTGGCGGGTAAGCTTCACAGTGTCTTGGCTGAATGAGCAGGTATCGGACACCTCGGTCTACCTTAGACGCATCCTCACTCATCCATGCGGACTGGACACTGGCCGAGAGTTAGTGGGCGGCCGAGGGTGGAGTCTGCTCTCTTGATTGCTTTGTTGGGTCTGCTCCTGTCTCTGGCCCTACCCCAGGAACAGCGCAGAGGCCACCACATTGTATTACCTGTTTCTCACCTTTTTTGTAAGGGCGCCGGAAGATGGCAGACCCGTCAGCGATCCTGTTCTGCCTCCCTGTTATGTTTGTCTGATTTGAATTGGCTTGTGCTGAAAATCTTAATTTCGCCTTGGGGATTAATAAAGTATTTCTGATTCTGATTCTGATTCTGAGTACTTTGAGGCCTTAACTGTCACTTGACTTCTACAATTGCAATTTTATTTTATTTTTTAAAGCGGGATTCTACAGTGCCATCTCGCAACGACGACATTGCATTCTTACCTCTTTGGACTCTGGACATAGTTTGGCTTTGAAGTAATCCATCAAGCCAGGGTGAGAAATAGCCTTCTATAATTGGCCGCTTCATCTTTAGCATGTTCTCAGTGGGTAGAGGGGCAGCTGAGGAGACAACCACCCCCCACCCCCACCGATCACTCATGACGGCTGGACCGAGGCCCAGCACGACACGTCGCTGAGGGTCTTAAAGAAAAGAATCCCTCTGCTCAGTGGTCTAAAAGACAAACAGGTCGTAAGGTTGTGAAATGTTATGAATCGCCAATGAGGTACTGACTTTACGACTACTGTTGCGAAGACTGGGACTTGTTTTATTCTTGGAGGGCTATTTGTTGCAAAGGCACTCGAGAAGACTCGGGCTTGCCAGGACTCCACCAGTCACTATTTGACTTCAACAACCTTCCAGAGATTATTCCTCTTTGTCAAGGCCTGGATTCGGTCCATACGAGTGCTTCCTCAATTAAAAGCAATGGAATACGCTCTAAGAGGCAGACTGTGAGTCACGTAAAATGCAAGCGTAAGACCAGTGATAGGAAAACATTCGGGTAAAGGAGCCGACACAGGCAATTGCTTTTACGACCACAAGAATCTGTCTGTAAAACCACGTCAACGCCGATCAGTATTTCACTCCTTTCTGCTTTTTTTCGCCTTAGCGCCGCGTCAGCACTTTTTTGCTACCAAAGCAATGCAGAGGAGGGCCCTCTGTTATTGTCACTTTTGTCTGAACAAACATTTCCCTACAACCAATTTGAAGAACTTGACACGACTGGAAGAATTTGACTCCTCACCCGACCACTAATGGACTAATATTCTAATCTTCAAAGTATTTCAAAGATGTTTTATATGCTGAATTCATCTGTACAAAATACAATTGTTAATCTACGTGCAAATAACAAACTGTCTTCAGTCAGCAACGCGTCAAGGTTATTCTGAGTGGAAACCACACTATCTCCTCCCTCAAGTTGGGGCCTTGACTCGTATTGCTGTGCTGAGTGATTGATTAAAGTCTCCAAAATAGATGACTGGCACTGTTGATACAAACTAATGTACTGTTTATTGCTTAATGCGACTCGAGTATATAATTTATATCAAGCTAATGTTACTTTAGACGCTTTCAGTCAAGCCCTTGGATGCATCACGTGTACCAAACACCGCAAGGGACTTTCTATGCTGGAGTATAAATAAATTAGCAAAGGCTATTCGGCAGATCACTTACTATACGGACATACGTATTTCGAATATATATTAAGTAGCCATCTTGGACTGACAAGCAATTTTCTGAGGTGTTCTTAAGGATTAAACGCTCAGCTTTTGAAATCAACCAACACGTCCAAAGATGAACCCAAAGTTATTGGACACCATAATGTTTACAACATAATGTTTAATGTTGTGGCCAATAAAAACTCCTTATTGGTGTACGGAGACTTTCAAGGCAGACGATTCTATAACTTTTAATGGGCAATAAAGTGTCTTCTCTTGAGTGGTGTTCCACAGATTTTGAATAACAACAAGAGAAACCACTATCAACAATTGCCCCTGCCAAAGTCATTAGAAAGAAACTCTTGCTCGACTCTCCGTGGTCATAATTATAGTACTTACTGAGTTTGACAGGCGTGTATTATAGTAAAGATAATAGTTACATCTAGTTGCATTATAGAGAATACAGTGCAAAGTAACAATCATCATCTTTCTGGGTGTATTCCCAATGACAACATCACCCCTTAATGACAAGCGTCAACACAAACTGGTCATCTCTGCACACCGAGTGAAATATTTCAAGAATGTATTTCTTCTTCTAGTGTTCTTCTCGGATCATAAAACTCCCAAATTCAGTACCTCCTGAAAAGCCGAAATACTGTCAAGAAGTTCAATGTTATATAAACTAATGGTTCGCACGTTCATCAACAAAAATAATTGCATAAAGATCCTCAACCTTGAATTGGTCTGAATTCAAATTCAAAATACATTTTACAACACGGTGTATTTTATTCTGATGCGCAAGTAATAACAAAGCCGATTGCGATATTGATCCGATACATTATCATACATATTTGCATTATTTTGTAGCGTGGAATGTTAGAAAAAGTTTGATCAAGTGAACGTACACAAACAGATAACAATGGTAGGTATGAAAACATTAGCTTATATATCACCTGTTTTGAATGGACTTATGCTGTCTTTAAGTTGAAGTGGAGTGGTAATTGTTTTTATTTGCTTTAGACACCCAGTGTCCTCATGATAAGATGAATGATGACGTATGTTATTAGATACTTTCTAATGCGACTTTGTATGTGTAAGTTTAGTATGCAACTACAATTGTTTGATACCTGTTTTTATTGACAAATGTCACGTTTGAGAACGCATTATTGTTCAATGAAGAACACTTGTCACGTATGTCTAGCTTGTGTGATGTTGTGTGCTTAGCGGTTGTGTAGCTGCTCGCTCCTAGTAGCCTGCAGCCTAGCTTGTTTACCTTATGTAAACAACTTCACTAAAATACAAGAAAAGACCAACATTGTGTGTTTATTGGAGGACATTTAGATCTAAGCTGGCTGTCCGGCTTCACACAAGTCAACCCACTGCAGGACTGCTTGAATCAGAGATTTTAGATACAAGCCATGTTTTGCTTACATCGGATTGGTACATGACCAGAAATTACAGGTCGCAAACAAACAACTGATTACTACGAATCAATTGTCATTGTTCACTTAAACAAGACATTGACAAGACTGGACTTACTTGCAAACATCACATCTGTCACGGTTGGGTCGTATGTTTATGCGTGGGTCGTTCTCCCAAGATGCAGACGGAACTCCGGACGAAACGTGCAGGTAAGAATAAGATTTATTTCTCATAAATAATACAAAATACAGAAAACAAACAAAAGAGACGCGTGCCAAGGGAAAAACTTAGCCCAGGAATCTTGAGTAAGGAAACAAAAAATCATCCAACGTAACTGTTGCTTACGGCAAACAGGAAAACCAGACTGAGTGTGGCGCACAACGTGAATAAGTAGCTCTCTGATTGGTGTCCAGCAGCAGGTGAGCGTGCCGAACACTAATCAGAGGCATGTGAAACCAGTCTGACGCTCCCATGGCAACCAAAACACAAACCCAGGGGTGCTCAAAACGGGAACTGAGAGAATCAAAAACTAAACAAAACATGATCCGGGCAACGAATCATGAAAACATCTTCTCTACCAGCAAAGACCCACGAACCACTGAAAATGGGTCTCCAGCAGATGAGAATCGCTGCTCTACGTCATATACCATAATCAAATACGAATACAAAAGCTTGCTCAAGGACTTTAATGAAAGTTAGGGATTGCCTTCCAGAGACAATATTTTGATGTTCCGCCATAAATATTTCTCTCTCGTGGTAAAGCACACAGTTATGTAACAGAGCGTAACCATAAAAAGTTACTGCAGTTGTATGTAGTGTGTGATGTTGAAGCACTTGTAGCAGAGAACACACTCTGGAGAGGCCTCCTTCTCAGCTTGAGTTGACCGCCACCCAAGCCAAGAGCAGCGGCATGAAGTCATCACAAGACTGAAGAGCTACTGTGCTGCGTGAGCGACGGAGGAGGGAGAAAAAGTTGGCCCGAAAAGAAGTGTTGTGTCACTGGAAAGGATTTGCGAGAGGGAGGAACTCGGAAGGACAACGCTTTGGAAGGGAGCATGAAGGGAGACGGTGAGATAAAATAAGAGTTGAGGCAGAGGTGCGCTTATGGACAGGAGACAGAATAGTGGTGTTGATAGAGCGGTGGCACCAAGCCCAGCTGGTGTCTACGCTGAACCGCTGTGGCTGTCAGATCTACTCCAACCCTCGAGACAGCTGGAGGTGTCAACACCGCGCCGGACCCAACAAAACTCCGCCATGTGTCGGCGCAGAGCAGCCTCGCTGTCACAACAAGCAAATTCCACGACCACGTCCAGTGTGCCCACCACTCTTTGTCCATTTTTACCCCCTGGATCCATGGCTGTCATACCTTGTCCGAAAAACATATTTCAAGGTCTCAACACTGCTGTATTTGTTAGTAAAAGCGCCTCTTGAAAACTAAAGAGTCGCTGGTGGGATTTATAATCGAGCATGACAAGACCCCAAAAGAAAAGCTTTCATGCTACATTTACATTGCAACAATCACTCACTACTGAGGGCTCAAATTCTCCCGAACCACAGGCCGACGTTTGAGGGCTTAACCCTCCAACTACAAATCAAACTGGTAGGAATTCATTACTGCCTAATGGCTTCCAGAGGAGAGTGGACGTCTCTCTGCATTTGTCCAAATCCTTTACGTATCACCTTCACGTCCCTGAGGCATTACATGAGCAGAGAATGGTGAACATTTAGCAAAGACACAGTATTTCCCAGCTGAAGGATGAAACAAGAATATGTCTACCAGAAAAGACATTCCTATGAGTTCAAGATGACTGTCTCTGCTATCACAAACGTCTTTCAGATAAGAGTCAAACAGATACACATCCTGATTTATGGTTTTAAAAATGAAATAGAAAAAGCAGTTTGTCTTTTGTCTGACTGCAACCTGTCTGGCTGAAATTCGACAGGACCGTCCAGTTGGTTTGCTGCAACGCATCTCCTTTGCCTAAGAATAAATCAGAAAGGATCTAAAGGCTGAACATCTTAGAGAGATGCGGTTGTAAGAGGAGCGGCTCTCTTCTTGGATATCTTGAACAACGACATGGACGGATAACTCCTACCAGATTTGTTCTGTTTACCGAGAATTCCTCGTGAGTTTGTGTGTGTGCTAGCAAACAAGTCAACCTGCACCAAGCAGATGTTTTGAAGGGAAATGGGATGCCTAATAAATCTTGGGCATAATGTTATCGAATTAGTTGGGACTTAGCCCCTGATACCACATTAAATCCCGTCTTTTCCACTTCGCTGCTTTCGATAGCAACACATTAGAGCTCCAAATGATATACTCGCGCACCCGCCACCGTTTCTCATCACCTCTCGCGGGTTATGGCAAATGGGGAGGTGCAATTAATAATAAATGAACTTATATTTTCTGAGAGAAATCCCATTTACGCAGTAAACCATTTTTCAGGAAAGAGGAATTACTTTAAATGCCCAGTGATGCCCCTGCATTAGTCGTTACGGATGACGAGTGAGATCTCAATTGCTCAGATATCACAGTGTTGCATTCGCGGCCATTGCTGGTATTCCTTAGCTTGTCGGAGCATTATCCTTGAGAGTGGGAATTATCATTAATCGTCCGGGTTGACCCAAATTAACAGTACCCAGAAAAAATATATTAAGTCCTACAAAGGTACAGCAAATTTCCAAACATTGACTGACCTTAAACTTTGTACTGTGTAGGATTATTCCTCAAAGATTTAGTTGTCTTGGTTGATTTGCACAAATGTCCTATCCTTAGCAAAATGGGCTTTGCGACATTGGGTGTAAACTTGCGTAAGTCACAGAAAATTGTCAAATACTGGAACACATTCTTCTTTTGGATTTGGGAGTTGAGATTTTGCACAGTATCATACTGTCTGAACTTTGGAACTCTGTCAAAACGTCTGATTTGTGATGGAACATGACGATACCCAAACCTTTGGGGAAAATTAGCTTGCACTACAGCCGACCTTGGAAAAATACGGCCTGCGGGCCACATGTGGCCCATTAAGATTCTAAATCCGGCTCGCCGGACGTATTATATTATTTTTTTTAGACCTTTAACATCAAAACTGTAGCCGCTATTATGATGCGCAGTGCTGTTTTTAAATAACCGTAAGTCTTGAACATAGAAAGTATTTCAATGGTTGAAATTTGCGCTTTTGAGTGTTATATGAGTTATTACGGAAATCTACATCACAGCAGCTCAGACGAGGGACAAAGCAAGAGTGGGCGGGGTTTGTTTTCAGAGCAGCTAGCCCAAAACGCATACGTCAAAAACAGATGGGGAAGCACATTTTTTACAACAAATGTATGCATAAAAGTGATAATATATCATATTGTAGGTGTTTATTACCCTTTGCATTCATAGTTTGCTGTTTGTTGCATTTTTGTTGAGTTTTGCTTGATTGTAAAAGAGCTGGTCTGAGAAGTAAAAGAGGAGTGACGTTCATATGTTGTTAATATTCAGTGTTTTATTGTTCATAGTTAATAGTTAAATAATACATTCTTTAAACATTTTTAAAAAGTGTTTTAAACTAAATTTATTGTACATTTAGCACACCCGTTATAGTTGAGGAATTCACATTAGTCGCATAATTTTGGTCTTGACCTCTGTCTGTATGATGAGATTATCGCAGATCTTCAAGATGCAACCTTTTAATCAAATTTGAATAATAGGATATTGAGACTGATTTGGTGGATTCAAAGATTCCTTTTTTATTTATAAATTAAATTGTAAATGGGTATTAGTTGGTTAGATTTTGAAATGTACTGTATTGTACTGTATTTTGTATATTATATGATGATGTATATTTTAACTGTGGGCCTCTGTCCATAAGCTGTGTGCTTCTACGGATGACCTTTTTCGCAGAACAGACTCTGATATTGAAATACAAAACTATGTTTGTCTGTAAATAAAATAAATAAAATATATATATATATTTTTTTTTTTATCCCACTTTCTTTATTTTAATGTACATTTTGGGTGTCCCATTCAGTAAAAAACTGTAAATTAAATCAACAGATTTACTCAAAGAATTGTGGGTTTTGTTTTTTGGCGGAACTACCATTTCTCTCAAAGATCCTAATTATGAGTCTACAGTCAAAAGTTTACATACACTAGTAAAGAACATAATGTCATGGCTGTCTTGAGTTTCCAATCATTTCTACAACTCTTATTTTTTGTGATAGAGTGATTGGAGCACATACTTGTTGGTCACAAAAAACATTCATGAAGTTTGCTTCTTTTATGAATTTATTATGGGTCTACTGAAAATGTGAGCAAATGTGCTGGGTCAAAAGTATACATACAGCAATGTTAATATTTGCTTACATGTCCCTTGGCAAGTTTCACTGCAATAAGGCGCTTTTGGTAATTTTTGACCACTCCTCTTGACAAAATTGGTACAGTTTAGCTAAATGTGTTGGTTTTCTGAAATTGACTTGTGTCTTTAGCATTGTCCACACGTTTAAGTCAGGACTTTGGGAAGGCCATTCTAAAACCTTAATTCTAGCCTGATTTAGCTCAAATAGCTACATTTTTGTTTCATCTGACCCAAAATGTAGCTGTTTGGCCACAATACCCAGCAATATGTTTGGAAGACAAAAGATGAGGCCTTGAATCCCAGGAACACCAGACCTACCATCAAGCATGGTGGTGGTAGTATTATGCTCTGGACCTGTTTTGCTGCCAATGGAACTGGTGCTTTACAGAGAGTAAATGGGACAATGAAAAAGGAGGATTACCTCCAAATTCTTCAGAACAAACTAAAATCATCAGCCCGGAGGTTGGGTCTTGGGCGCAGTTGGGTGTTCCAACAGGACAATGACCCCAAACACACGTCAAAAGTGGTAAAGGAATGGCTAAATCAGGCTAGAATTAATGTTTTAGAATGGCTTTCCCAAAGTCCTGACTTTAACGTGTGGACAATGCTGAAGAAACAAGTCCATGTCAGAAAATCAACACATTTATCTGAACTGCACCAATTTTGTCAAGAGGAGTGGTCAAAAATTTAAGCAGAAGCTTGTGGATGGCTACCAAAAATGCCTTATTGCAGTGAAACTTGCCAAGGGACATGTAAGCAAATATTAACATTGCTGTATGTATACTTTTGACCCACTCACATTTTCAGTTGACCCATAATAAATTCATAAAATAACCAAACTTCATGAATGTTTTTTGTGACCAACAAGTATGTGCTCCAATCACTCTATCACAAAAAAATAAGAGTTGTAGAAATGATTGGAAACTCAAGACAGCCATGACATTATGTCCTTTACAAGTGTATGTCAACGTTTAACCACGACTGTAAATGTAATCATGTGTAGATTTCTAGTTTGGGATCTTCTTATAAAGTAACAATACTTTAGTGATCTAATTATTTAAACTTAGATCAAAGTTGCATGGTGTATCAGCGTTGTATTGAAAGGTGTGCTTTAGGTGAGATTAAGAAGAGATCATGTGCGGTTTGAGTTTACATGAGCCCTTAAGGTCTTGCCCACCTTCCCTCTCATAGCTGCAATGACAGTCGTGTTCTTCAGGGCAGTTGTTGTATTTCTAAAACAGTCTCCGCTCAAACTTTGAAGTGTGAAACCCGTGCTGGGAAACAGGAGATGCAGACTCCCGTGGCTCAGAGTCCTGTGTTTTGTTGACCCGTCAACGGTTCCGTCGTCATGTACACGTATTCCTTAACCTCCCACCTTTACGACGGGCAGTTTGAGACCTTAAAGAAAATTCATTTTGTCATTCCAGAGTCCCGGGGTTGAGTTTGTTATTTTCCATAGACGCTGGAGACATTGGTGTATATTGTTCATGGAAGTATTCAGGGTCGGTGAACCCATGAGGAACAATGTTTGACTGACAGTCGATCAAAACCGCAATGTAGAACGTCCATCACTCAGCATGTCAACAATAATTCTCGACACTTTCCCGTCATAAACCTCTCTGCATCACCTTCTAAGGTGAACTCTGACCCCTCCCTCTTCCTACTAAGTCCTTTCTAATGACCGTCATGCTGGACGCTCTTCCCATTGGGCCCCATTCAGCGACCGTTCTTAAGAACAAATTTTGTTCTTAGGCCAACTTACGAAGTTTTTAAAGAGATTTTGTATTCACCAATATTTTCTTAGCTGGGATTTGTTCGTCGGTGAGAACAAAATCTAAGAGTGCTCCAGAGCACTCTTAGGGTGGTCTAATTGTTCTTAAGTGTGACAAGTTTCCTTACTTCTATTGTCTAATGTTACATTAATATCATAGATAGATAGATAGATAGATAGATAGATAGATGTTTACTGCATCGGTTATAGTATATTTCTGAACTCGACCAGTTTTTCTTCCGCTTTGAAGCTACCTCAGCAGTCCCCCCTTTCTTAAACTTACGTTTTGACATTATGTATATCCCCCGCGGGACAATACGAATTTATTTTCTGTAATCTGTTTTGTGTTTTCTCCGTGTGTTTGATGTCCGGCTTTTCCGCCGGAAATGTGCCCTTATACGGGGAAATAAGGGCGTTTGCCTTTGCAAATTACGGAATCAAGGTTGTTTACATATGCATATTGGGGAAATAAGAGGCGTGTTTATATGCAAATTATGATAGACGCGTACGCGCTAACCATTTGGCATTCAGCAACTTAAGAACAGCAGGTTGGAACAATTTGGCAGTTTAAGAACACGTCATGAATTTGAATGGGCTCCTCTTAGGAAATCACTTAGGAAGAGAGATAAGAGGAAAAGTTAGGAACGTATTGCTCAATGGGGCCCAGTGTTCCTTCAGATGAACGCACATGCTAAACACCCTACGTAAAAATGTAAACACCCTCAATCAGACGGCCCTTTTGCTGTCTTCTCAGCAGATGCCAAGGGTGCAGCAGAAGAGCTGGTGAGAACCAAGCCCAGGGTCAGGCGATGATTGATCCGAGTATGATTGATAGCTGCAGCTGATGCGGCGGCTCGGCTTGCATTTGTGCGAGATCTAGCACTTCTCACCTTGTAAAAGTGCTTAAAGGGGAGCTTTGGGATGAATGAGGCTGAAGAGCTGGAAGATGACAGAGATTGCAAAGCCCGAGTTGAACTTGAACACATGACAGACGTTCCCTTACGGTGCTGATCTTAACGTCAAAAAAACACCAAGTCCTCGACGTTTCTCCACCTACAAAAACCATAAACGCAATGCTGCTATTTAGCATCGCAAAAACCTTAGGTTGTGTTTCAAAATGAAACAATATCCTGCATAAGCGAAGCAAATTACAACCTGTTATGATGAGGTCTGACTGACATAAGCGTCTGAACAAGTTTAATGGGGATTTTTTTCCGTGTTAAATTTAAATTGCTGCCAAATGTGTATTCTGGATCGGGTTCAGATGAATCACCCTGCATACACTAGATCAAATGTAGCTCAAATTGGATTACACTAGAAAGGG
Source organism: Nerophis lumbriciformis (assembly GCF_033978685.3). Taxonomy (NCBI): domain Eukaryota; kingdom Metazoa; phylum Chordata; class Actinopteri; order Syngnathiformes; family Syngnathidae; genus Nerophis; species Nerophis lumbriciformis. The sequence goes on along the minus strand of NC_084563.2, from coordinate 9,829,377 downwards.
ACGGGGTTTTCTTACATTATAAAAGTTATATCCATCGGTTTTATGATGTAATCTACAAATATGTACTGGTAACATTGATGAAAGAACACCTCTGATGACTGTAAACTACGTTTAACACACTCCTGTGTGGACTAAATAGATACTTTATTCATCTCCAATGAGAAATTCACATTTCCAGAAACTGATAAGGGTAGAAACACACATGGGCATGCAAGGTTTTTAAAAGAATAATTGTCCAAAAATTTAGATTATTTCTAAGTGTCCAAAAATTTAGATTATTTCTAAGTGTCAAAAAGTCGCTATTTTTTCCTAAGTGTCCAAAAGTTGGAAATTTTTCTAAGTGTCAAAAATTCGGGATTTTTTCTAAATGCCAAAAAATCGGGATTTTTTCTAAATGCCAAAAAAATCAGGATTTTTTTTGGTAAAAAAAATCGGGATATTTTCTAAGTATCAAAAAATGTGGATTTTTTCTTAGTGTCAAAAAGTCGGGATTTTTTTCTAAGTGTCAAAAAATCAGGATTTTTTTCTAAGTGTCAAAAAAACTGGATTTTTTTCTAAATGCCCAAAAAATCGGGATTTTTTTGGTCAAAAAATCGGGATATTTTCTAAGTGTCAAAAAGTGTGGATTTTTTCTTAGTGTCAAAAAGTCAGGATTTTTTCTAAGTGTCAAAAAATCGTGATTTTTGTAAGTGCCAAAAAGTCGGGGGGGTTTTTTTGGTCAGTAAATCGGGATTTTTTCTAATGGTCAAAAAGTTGGGATTTTTTGTTAGTGTCAAAAAATCTGGATTTTTTTCTTAGTGTCAAAAAGTCGGTATTGTTTGTGAGTGTCAAAAAGTGGATATTTTTCTGTCAAAAATTCGGGATTTTCTTCTAGTGTAAAAAATCTATATTTTTTACTAAGTGTCAAAAAGTCGGGATTTTTGTAAGTGCCAAAAAGTCGGGGGGGTTTTTTTGGTCAGTAAATCGGGATTTTTTCTAATGGTCAAAAAATTGGGATTTTTTCTTAGTGTCAAAAAATCTGGATTTTTTCCTTCGTGTCAAAAAGTCGGTATTGTTTGTGAGTGTCAAAAAGTGGATATTTTTCTGTCAAAAATTCGGGATTTTCTTCTAGTGTAAAAAAATCTATATTTTTTACTAAGTGTCAAAAAGTCGGGATTTTTTCTTGCGTCAAAAAGTCAGGTTTTTTTTGGTCAAAAAGTTGGGATTTAGTTATACATGTGAACAAACTGTTGAGTCACAGTCGCACAACGGTGGGTTCAAGGGCCGCTGAAATTAGTAGGACAAAACGGCGCTCGCCAAATACTCTTATCAGTGAAGCACACACACAAACATTTTATTAAACAGTGGGCTTTCTAAGGTATGTGTCATGTTTGTCCTCCTACAGAAACCATATTACAAAAAAAACATATTTTTCACTCCTTGCAGGATTATTTTGGTCAAAAAGTCGAGATTTTTTCTAAGTGCCAAAAAGTCGTGATTTTTTCTAAGTGTCAAAAAGTCGGGATTGTTTCTAAGTGTCAAAAAGTCAGGACTTTTTCCTGATTGTCGAAAAATCGGGGTTTTTATTTAAGTGTCGAAAAATCTGGATTTTTCCTGCCAAAAAGTCGAGAATTTTTTTGTCAAAAAATTTGAATTTTTTTCGTCAAAAAATCTTGATTTTTTCTAAGGGTCAAAAAGTCGTGATTTTTTCTAAGTGTCAAAAAGTCGGGATTGTTTCTAAGTGTCAAAAAGTCAGGACTTTTTCCTGATTGTCGAAAAATCGGGGTTTTTATTTAAGTGTCGAAAAATCTGGATTTTTCCTGCCAAAAAGTCGGGAATTTTTTTGTCAAAAAGTTGGAATTTTTTTTGTCAAAAAATCTTGATTTTTTTCTAAGGGTCAAAAAGTCGGGATTTTTTCTAAGTGTCAAAAAGGCGGGATTTTTTCTAACTGTCAAAAAATCGGGATTTTTTCTGTCAAAATGTCGGGATTTTTTTGAACTGTCAAAAAATCGGGATTTTTACTAAGTGTCAAAAAGTCAGGATTTCCTGTAAAAAAATCAGGATTTTTTCCGTCAAAAAAATCAGGATTTTTTTCTGTCAGAAATTCAGGATTTTTTTCTGTCAAAAAATCGGACATTGTTTTGTCAAAAAGTTGGAATTTTTTTCGTCAAAAAATCTAGATTTTTTCTAAGGGTCAAAAAGTCGGGATTTTTTTCTAAGTGTCAAAAAGGCGGGATTTTTTCTAACTGTCAAAAAATCGGGATTTTTTCTGTCAAAATGTCGGGATTTTTTCAAACTGTCAAAAAAATCGGGATTTTTACTAAGTGTCAAAAAGTCAGGATTTCCTGTCAAAAAATCAGGATTTTTTTCTGTCAAAAAATCAGGATTTTTTTCTGTCAAAAAATCAGGATTTTTTTCTAGTGTAAAAAATCTGGATTTCTTTTGTCAAAAAGTCTGCATTTATTCTAAGTGTTAAAAAGTCAGCATTTTTTCTAAGGGTCAAAAAGTCGGGATTTTTTCTGAGTGTCAAAAAGGCGGGATTTTTTCTAACTGTCAAAAAATCGGGATTTTTTCTGTCAAAATGTCGGGATTTTTTTGAACTGTCAAAAAATCGGGATTTTTACTAAGTGTCAAAAAGTCAGGATTTCCTGTCAAAAAATCTGGATTTTTTTCTGTCAAAAAAATCAGGATTTTTTTCTGTCAGAAATTCAGGATTTTTTTCTGTCAAAAAATCGGACATTTTTTTGTCAAAAAGTTGGAATTTTTTTCGTCAAAAAATCTAGATTTTTTCTAAGGGTCAAAAAGTCGGGATTTTTTTCTAAGTGTCAAAAAGGCGGGATTTTTTCTAACTGTCAAAAAATCGGGATTTTTTCTGTCAAAATGTCGGGATTTTTTCAAACTGTCAAAAAATCGGGATTTTTACTAAGTGTCAAAAAGTCAGGATTTCCTGTCAAAAAATCAGGATTTTTTTCTGTCAAAAAATCAGGTTTTTTTCTGTCAGAAATTCAGGATTTTTTTCTGTCAAAAAGTTGGAATTTTTTTCGTCAAAAAATCTAGATTTTTTCTAAGGGTCAAAAAGTCGGGATTTTTTTCTAAGTGTCAAAAGGCGGGATTTTTTCTAACTGTCAAAAAATCGGGATTTTTTTCTGTCAAAATGTCGGGATTTTTTCGAACTGTCAAAAAATCGGGATTTTTACTAAGTGTCAAAAAGTCAGGATTTCCTGTCAAAAAATCGGGATTTTTTTCTGTCAAAAAATCAGGATTGTTTCTGTCAAAAAATCAGGATTTTTTTCTAGTGTAAAAAATCTGGATTTCTTTTGTCAAAAAGTCTGCATTTATTGTAAGTGTCAAAAAGTCAGCATTTTTTCTAAATGTCAAAAAGTCGGGGTTTTTCTGTCAAAAAGTCTGGATTTTTTTCTACCTGTCAAAAAATCGGGATTTTTACTAAGTGTCAAAAAATCGGGATTTTTTCTTGTGTAAAAAAATCTGGATTTTTTTTGTCAAAAAGTCTGGATTTTTTCTAAGTATCAAAAAGTCAGGATTTTTTTTTGTCAAGAAGTCGGGATTTAGTTATACATGTGACCAAACAACAAAAAATATATTTTTCCCCTCAATGAAAACATAACCCCTCTTGGCGGGCATAAGGATGGCGAAGACGTCCAGCTGAAGCTATAGCGCCATGTCCTGGTCCTAGTGCGCCGCGTGGGATGTTTAGCCGAAGCAAACAGGTGGCACCGTCATTCCGCCGCCCCCCGGTACCCCGCCGAGGCGCTCCATGGCTCCTGCTGGGAACGGCTGCATAGCTGACGTCTTCGCTTTCGGGAGTTTTGAGGAGTCTTTGTGATCGGGACAGAGCGGCTTGGTCGCCCCAGCAGGGAGGAAAACCTCTCAGGAGCATGCAGGGTGCCGTGCCGCATACCGAGAGGGGACACTGTGACATACAAGCCTTATTGGTGCCCTTCGGAGGCACCAATAGCTGTCTGGCCTTTACAGCACTGCTTCCACATATTGCTGCAGCACACATTTTTATGATATGTGAAGTATTACACATGTGTGTTTCAAGCTTCTTTTTTTTTTTTTTACAGGCCGGGGCGAAGGTGACGAGCTTCTGCCCGAGAGGAGCACACGTCCTCCCTGACATTTTTACCAAAGCCACAGATATTGGACTTGCTGGCAGCTGAAAAAGAAAAGCAGCTTCTGTCTGTCCTCGTGTCGTGCACCGGTGGACGTTATTGAACTGGAGATGAGGAGCCTGAATCTTGATTCCGACTAATCTTTTGATTTGGCTGTTCCAGTTAAAAAAAAAAAAAAAAAAAAAAAAAGCTGAGAGGATCTGTGCGTTGTGTGCTGAGGTAATTGGACTGACATCAGATAATTAGGTGTCAAGAGAGAAAAGAGCGAGCGATCACACTCCGAATTTCTGTTTTTGCACGTCTTCTTTTAAATAGTCCGTGCATTTGTGTTGAATTGTCGGAGGCTATAAAAACCTCCACTAATGAATATGTTTACTGGTAGGCAGGATAGGAAATATGACTTTAAGTGCTGGCATGGCCAGCAACCTGAGGGTTCCTGGTTCGATCCCCAGCTTCTACCAACCGAGTCACGTCCGTCGTGTCCTTGAGCAAGACACTTCACCCTTGCTCCTGATGGGTCGTGGTTAGCGCCATCAGCGTGTCGAATGTGGAAATAGTGTCAAAGCGCTTTGAGTTCCTTGAAGGTAGAAAAGCGCTATACAAGTTTAACCCATTTACCATAACTTTCGTAAAGTCTGAGAAACAGTAAACTTAGGCTACGTTCACACTGCGGGGTAGGATGTCCAATTTGGATTTGTTGGTCAAATCCCATCTTTTCATGTAATAATAACAATAATAACAATAATGAATTACAAACCCCAAAAGCAGTGAAGTTGTCACGTTGTGTAAATGGTAAATAAAAACAGAATACAATGATTTGCAAATCCTTGACTGCAAAGACAATCAATCAATCAATCAATCAATTCCTTTATTGTCATTGTCATAATAACACTTAAGTCATACATGAACAACGAGATTTTGTTTGAGCTTTGTCCAGTGGCATAGAAACTGCATTGATGTGCAGGTTGACAATAGTTTACATTTTAGCATTTTAGTATTGTCAGGAAGATCGCGATAAGAGGGGTGTGGGTGTGGTATCAGTCAGATGTCTGATGGGTTTTACGTTGATGTTGCAGCAATGCAATGCCCAGAGCACAATTATTGAGGTGGTGAAGAGTGAGGTAATAAGATGGTCCGGGGCAGGCTGTTCATTTAGCAGTCTCACAGCCTGGGGATACAGACTGTGAGACATTCTGGTGGTCCTGGCGCGAATCGATCTATACCTCCTTCCAGAGGGTAGCAGGTTGAAGAGGCCATGTGCTGGGTGGTATCTGTCCTTCAGGATGTTGTGTACTCGCTTTAGGCAGCAAGTTGTGTACATGGCACTCATCTCTGGGAGCATCGTCTTTGTAATTTTCCCCGCCGCTTTAACCACTCGCTGGAGGACAAGATATTTAACGTTCGAACTGGAAAACTTGGTTACTTTTTTTTTGCAAATACAAGCTCATTTGGAATTTGATGCCCGCGACATGTTTCATAAAAAGCTGGCACAAGTGGCAAAAAAAGACTGTACAAAAAAAAAATGCGATGTCTAAGGTGAACATAATCTGACCCAAAGGCAGAGTGCTTGCAGAAGTAAACACGGCTCCCATTTGAGTAGGTCTCGGAGCTGGCGCATTTGTGGGAATTCAAGGATTTTGCGCGATGAAGGTCAATATTTTCTGAACTCAATTATTGCGATTATTAGAAGATTGAGGAGGAAGTGGGCAAGCATTTTGACTCTCGCAGTTTGTCGGACATTTGCTTCGACGTCTGCTCCAAAGAGTTTGTGGGCCAACAGGCAGGAGTAGTTAAACATTGACGCAATTTCCTAAAGTGTATTATTTTCAACGGTTTTCTGCTCATTTGTCAACTCTATATTTCGCAACCGTCCATTCTGGCAAAGAATTATGACGCTGATCACTACTTGATGACGAATTGGTCGGGTGAACGCGACCCGATCGTTCAGACTGCAGTCGCGTCGGATACGTATCTGATTTATAACCACATAAAAAGGGAGGCCTGGGTCAGATTTGAAGAAATCGGAACTTCCCTTTTCACGTTGCCATGAAAAATTCCGATACAGGTCACATACAGTACGGGCATAAAAAGTCGGAATTGACCTTCAGAGTGAACAAGGCCTAAATGTTTGTGCCGATCAACAAATCTCTCACTGTGGCTTTGTCTCCAACTGCACACCTGTGTCACAATCAGAAACACCACAACATTGTGTACAATTCAGTGGCCTAGTGGTTAGATCGGAAGGTTGTGAGTTCAAACACCGCCCGAGTCATACCAAAGACTGTAAAAATGGAACCCATTACCTCCCTGCTTGGCACTCAGCATCAAGGGTTGGAATTGGGGGTTAAATCACCAAAAATGATTCCCGAGCGTGGCCACCACTGTTGCCCACTGCTCCCCTCACCACCCAGGGGGTGAACAAGGGGATGGGTCAAATGCAGAGGAAAATTTTCACCACACCTAGTGTGTGTGTGACAATCATTGGTACTTTAACTTAAAATCAAAAAATTAAAACCCTGAACCCTCTGCCTGAATTTTACATCCAGCCCACAAATAGATACCTGAATATTGCAGTTAGTTATATTAATATTGCACAATGGTTACATTAGCAGTTCTTAAAACAGTAAGATTCACAGGTGCGATATTGCAAAATCGCACTCTTCCGTACTTCCACTTCGCCGTTTGAGTTCAGAAGTACAAAACCCCGAAACCAGTGAAGTTGTCACGTCGTGTAAGTCGTAAATAAAAAGAGAATACAATTATTTGCAAATCATTTTCAACCTATATTCAATTGAATAGACTGCAAGACAAAATATTTAACGTTCAAACTGGTGAACTTTGTTATTTTTTGCAAATGTTAGCTCATTTGGAATATGATGCCTGCAACATGTTTCAAAAAAGCTGGCACAAATGGCAAAAAAGACTGAGAAAGTTGGGGAATGCTCATCAAACACTTATTTGGAACATCCCATAGGTGAACAGGCTAATTGGGAACAGGTGGGTGCCATGATTGGGTATAAAAGTAGATTCCATGAAATGCTCAGTCATTCACAAACAAGGATGGGGCGAGGGTCACCACTTTGTCAACAAATGCGTGAGAAAATTGTCGAACAGTTTAAGAACAACATTTCTCAATGATCTAATGCAAGGAATTCAGGGATTTCACCATCTACGGTCCGTAATATCATCAAAGGGTTCAGAGAATCTGCAGAAATCACTGCACGTAAGCGGCTAAGTCCGTGACATTCGACCCCTCAGGCGCTCCTGCATCAAAAAGCGATATCAGTGTGTAAAGGATATCACCACATGGGCTCAGGAACACTTCAGAAAACCATTGTCAGTAACTACAGATTGTCTCTACATCTGTAAGTGCAAGTTAAAACTCTACTTTGCAAAGCCAAAGCCATTTATCAACAACACCCAGAAACGTCACCGGCTTCGCTGGCCCCCGAACCACGCGCCTCTATATTCCGGTGTTCTCCCTGTCTTAGTTGCTGGTCCAATGTTCGCCACACGATTTTGTTGGCTTTGTTGTTTGTTTTCACGCTACTTATGTTTACGCTAATCTCCATGCTTCGTTGAGCTCGTACCCAAGTTGTGGGTTTTTCGCCGTTGTGTGTTGAAGTTCAAGTAAAGACTCATCTTACCTGCAAGCCTGAAGTCCACTGCACCCTTTGGAAGGGCAAACACTTCACAACATGCCAGCATACGACAGATGTTGCTCAGAGGTTTCCCTAACCCATTTATTAATAACCATCTGGAATGAACGTATGCTGTCTTTAAGTCGAAATGGAGTGGTAATTGGGAAACTTTAATTATGAGATGGCACGTTGTTTGGTAAATAAAAAGAGAATACAATGATTTGCAAATCCTTTTCAACCTATATTCAATTGAATAGACTGCAAAGACAAGATACTTAACGTTCAAACTGGTGAACTTTGTTATTTTTTGCAAATATTAGCTGATTTGGGGTTTGATGCATGCGACATTTTTCAAAAAAGCTGGCACAAGTGGCAAAAAAGACTGAGAAAGTTGAGGAATTGCTCATCAAACACTTCTTTGGAACATGATTGGGTATAAAAGCAGCTTCCATGAAATGCTCAGTCATTCACAAACAAGGATGGGGCGAGGGTCACCACTTTGTCAACAAATGCGTGAGCAAATTGTCCAACAGTTTAAGAACAACATTTCTCAACCAGCTATTGCAAGGAATTTAGGGATTTCACCATCTACGGTCCGTAATATCATCAAAAGGTTCAGAGAATCTGGTTGAATCACTGCATATAAGCGATGATTTTACGGACCTTGGATCCCTCAGGCGGTACTGCATCAAAAAGCGACATCAGTGTGTAAAGGATATCACCACATGGGCTCAGGAACACTTCAGAAAACCACTGTCAGTAACTACAGTTGGTCGCTACATCTGTAAGTGCAAGTTAAAACTCTACTATTCAAAGCGAAAGCCATTTATCAACAACACCCAGAAACGCCACCGGCTTCGCTGGCCCCCGAACCACGCGCTTCTATATTCCGGTGTTCTCCCTGTTTTAGTTGCTGGTCCAATGTTTGCCACACGATTGTGTTGGCTTTGTTGTTTGTTTTCACGCTACTTATGTTTACGCTAATCTCCATGCTTCGTTGAGCTAGTACCCAAGTTGTGGGTTTTTCGCCTTTGTGTGTTGAAGTTCAAGTAAAGACTCATCTTACCTGCAAGCCTGAAGTCCACTGCACCCTTTGGAATGGCAAACACTTTCACAACATGCCAGCATACGACAGATGTTGCTCAGAGGTTTCCCTAACCCATTTATTAATAACCATCTGGAATGAACGTATGCCGTCTTTAAGTCGAAGTGGAGTGGTAATTGGGAAACTTTAATTATGAGATGGCACGTTGTTTGGTAAATAAAAAGAGAATACAATGATTTGCAAATCCTTTTCAACCTATATTTGTCATGACTTGGACTTTGTCGTGGTTTGTTCTCCCGAGGTGCAAGTGAATTGGACTGGTCATGGCGTGAAGGTAAATACATTTTTAATAATAACACTCAAAAGAACAAAAGGCGCGCTCAAGGCGGATGTACAAACTTGACTAATGAAAACAAAAGACTTGCACGGGGGCAAAAAACTATGAACAACAAAAAACACTAACTGTGGCAATAATAAACAAACTTACTTGGCATGGACATGAAGTGCGCAGAGGTGGACAGAGTGTGACAGGGGGCATAAATGCGGGGATGTCGTCAGGACGAACAACAGAAAATGAATGAACTTAAATACTATGGACATGATTAGTGAAAGCAGGTGCGTGACTCAAAACGTGAAACAGGTGCGTGACGTGACAGGTGAAAACTAATGGTTGCTATGGTGACAAACAAGAGTGCACAATGAGTCCAAACGTGGAACAGGTGAAACTAATGGGTAATCATGCAAACAAGACAAGGGAGTGAAAAGCCAGAAACTAAACAAAACATGACTTAAAACAAAACATGATTACACAGACATGACAATATTCAATTGAATAGACTGCAAAGACAAGATACTTAATGTTCGAACTGGAAAACTTTGTTATTTTTTTGCCAATTTGGAATATGATGCCTGTAACATGTTTCAAAAAAGCTGGCACAAGTGGCAAAAAAGACTGAGAAAGTTGAGGAGTGCTCATCAAACACTTCTTTGGAACATGATTAGGTATAAAAGCAGCTTCAATGAAATGCTCAGTCATTCACAAACAAGGATGGGGCGGATTTTGTTGGCTTTGTTGTTTGTTTTCACGCTACTTATGTTTACGCTAATCTCCATGCTTCGTTGAGCCAGTAGCCGAGTTGTGGGTTCAAGTAAAGATTCATCTTACCTGCAATCTGCCCGAAGTCCACTGCACCCTTTGGAATGCCAGCATACGACAGATGTTGCGCAGAGGTTCCCCGCTTCTGTAGACAGCAAAAAGATGGTTGGGATTATCTACAAAGCGCCTCTGCTGGTTGCAAGCAGGTAGTGCGCAGCATTATTACCAGCAAATTGATGGCCGACCATTGCAAGCCCCTTTGTTGTCCTGCGAGCAAGACCGAGTCACAAACACGGACCATTTGTTTCTAACGACATTTTTCTTGACTGTGGCCACACAGCAGCTATGAAGTCAGGAGTTGATCGATTTGTTTCCCCCTAAAAGATCCTTGGAAGTTGAGTGGGATTGGTGGCAAAGCCGCAGTTCTGTTAATACGGGCCCCCGGTGACCCCGGCCGTATTTGAACTGCCCCTCAGGTCCAGTGATCAAAAAGCTCAGGCTTTATCACGCCGGAGCTTGGAAGAAGGGGTTAAGACTTAGTCGGTCCGCAAGGGCCAAGCCCTAAACATACGAGGGGATCGGCACTTGTGCAACCTGTGAAACGCTGAATTTATGTTCCTTGCTGGCCAATGGGAGGCAATCAATCAATCATCACCTGGAGCCCTCAAGTCTGCTGGAGAAATATTTGACTGTATCCTGCAGAGGAAAGTCATACTTTATCATCCATGTATGCATTAGCTTATTTTCTGGATTCTAACCACCATTAGGAGGGAAAAAACGAGTAAAACATCCTAGTATGTATACAAATGTGTTATACATGATGTTACAAATAAAAATCAGCTAAGCCAGAGTGATTGGATCAACTTGTTCTTTGACTTTTTGTGTCACTTCAGGCGGAATCCCGAAAATGTTAAAAGAGCCATCATGTGTTGTAATGAAAACAACACATGTTGTAAGTGTCTATATTAGCTATGTTAGCCTACTATCAAAATGACTTTAATAGTCTTATATATTTATTAATAACCATCTGGAATGAACGTATGCTGTCTTTAACTCGAAGTGGAGTGGTAATTCGCAATTAACAATAACAATTAGAGATGCTACCTCAGTAGAAGCATTTAAGTCCCATCTTAAAACTCATTTGTATACTCTAGCCTTTAAATAGCCCCCCTGTTAGACCAGTTGATCTGCCGTTTCTTTTCTTTTCTCCTCTGCTCCCCTTTTCCTTGTGGAGGGGGGGGGGGGGGGGGGGGGGGCACAGGTCCGGTGGCCATGGATGAAGTGCTGGCTGTCCAGAGTCGGGACCCGGGGTGGACCGCTCGCCTGTGCATCGGCTGGGAACATCTCTGCGCTGCTGACCCGTCTCCGCTCGGGATGGTTTCCTGCTGGCCCCACTATGGACTGGACTCTTACTGTTATGTTGGATCCACTATGGACTGGACTCTTACTATTATGTTGGATCCACTATGGACTGGACTCTCACAATATTATGTTAGATCCACTATGGACTACCTACTCAGTGGCCTAGTGGTTAGAGTGTCCGTCCTGAGATCGGTAGGTTGGGAGTTCAAATCCCGGCCGAGTCATACCAAAGACTATAAAAATGGGACCCATTACCTCCCTGCTTGGCACTCAGCATCAAGGGTTGGAATTGGGGGTTAAATCACCAAAATGATTCCCGGGCGCAGCCACCGCTGCTGCCCACTGCTCCCCTCACCTCCCAGGGGGTGATCAAGGGTGATGGGTCAAATGCAGAGAATAATTTCGCCACACCTAGTGTGTGTGTGACAATCATTGGTACTTTAACTTTTAACTTTGACTGGACTCTTACTATTATGTTGGATCCACTATGGACTGGACTCTTACTATTATGTTGGATCCACTATGGACTGGACTCTCACAATATTATGTTAGATCCACTATGGACTGGACTCTTACTATTATGTTGGATCCACTATGAACTGGACTCTCACAATATTATGTTAGATCCACTATGGACTGGACTCTTACTATTATGTTAGATCCACTATGGACTGGACTCTTACTATTATGTTGGATCCACTATGGACTGGACTCTCACAATATTATGTCAGACCCACTTGACATCCATTGCTTTCGGTCTCCCCTAGAAGGGGGGGGGGGTTACCCACATATGCGGTCCTCTCCAAGGTTTCTCATAGTCATTCACATCGACGTCCCACTGGGGTGAGTTTTTCCTTGCCCTTATGTGGGCTTTGTACCGAGGATGTCGTTGTGGCTTGTGCAGCCCTTTGAGACACTTGTGATTTAGGGCTATATAAATAAACATTGATTGATTGATTGATTGATTGATAATTGGGAAAGTTTAACTATGACAAATGTATGACCCTGTAACTACAAACCCCGAAACCAGTGAAGTTGGCACGTTGTGTGAATGGTAAATAAAAAGAGAATACAATGATTTGCAAATCCTTTTCAACTTATATTCAATTGAATAGACTGCAAAGACAAGATATTTCATGTTTCAACTGAGAAACTTTATTTTATTTTTTTGCAAATTATCATTAACTTAGAATTTAATGGCATCAACACATTGCAAAAAAGTTTGCACAGGTGCATATTTACCACTGTGTTACATGGCCTTTCCTTTTAACAACACTCAGTAAACGTTTGGGAACGGAGGAGACACATTTTTGAAGCTTTTCAGGTGGAATTCTTTCCCATTCTTGCTTGATGTACAGCTTAAGTTGTTCAACAGTCTCCGAAGTGCTATTTTAGGCTTCATAATGCGCCACACATTTTCAATGGGAGACAGGTCTGGACTACAGGCAGGCCAGTCTAGCACCCGCACTCTTTTACTACGAAGCCACACTGTTGTAACACGTGGCTTGTCATCGTTTGGCTGAAATAAGCAGGGGAGTCCATGATAACGTAGCTTGGATGGCAACATTTGTTGCTCCAAAACCTGTATGTACCTTTCAGCATTAATGGTGCCTTCACAGATGTGTAAGTTACTCATGCCTTGGGCACTAATACACCCCCATACCATCACAGATGCAGGCGTTTACACTTTGCGCCTATAACAATCCGGATGGTTATTTTCTTCTAGCCCGGAGGACACGACGTCCACAGTTTGCAAAAAAAAATTGAAATGTGGACTCGTCAGACCACAGAACACTTTTCCACTTTGTATCAGTCCATCTTAGAGCAGCTCGGGCCCAGCGAAGCCGGCGGCGTTTCTGGGTGTTGTTGATAAATGGCTTTGGCTTTGCATAGTAGAGTTTTAACTTGCACTTACATTTGTAGCGACCAACTGTAGTTACTGAAAGTGGTTTTCCGAAGTGTTCCTGAGCCCATGTGGTGATATCCTTTACACACTGATGTTGCTTTTTGATGCAGTTCCGGTTGAGGGATCGAAGGTCCGTAATATCATCCCTTACGTGCAGTGATTTCTCCAGATTCTCTGAACCTTTTGATGATATTACAGACCGTAGATGGTGAAATCCCTAAATTCCTTGCAATAGCCTGTTGAGAAATGTTGTTCTTAAACTGTTGGACAATTTGCTCACGCATTTGTTGAGAAAGTGGTGACCCTCGCCCCATCCTTGTTTGTGAATGACTGAGCATTTCACGGAAGCTGATTTTATACCCAATCATGGCACCCACCTGTTCCCAATTTGCCTGTTCCCCTGTGGGATGTTCCAAATAAGTGTTTGATGAGCATTCCTCAACTTGTTCAGTCTTTTTTGCCACTAGTGCCAGCTTTTTTTTAAACATGTTGCAGGCATCAAATTCCAAATGAGCGAATATTGGCAAAAAAATAAAGTTTTCCAGTTCGAACGTTAAGTATCTTGTCTTTGCAGTCTATTCAATTGAATATAAGTTGAAAAAGATTTGCAAATCATTGTATTCTGTTTTTATTTACCATTTACACAACGGTTTGTAATTGTCGTCAACAAATGTTGAAACCGTGAATTTGAAACATTGCTAATATTTTTGCAAATCCAAACTAGTGGGTTCCTCCTTCGCTGCTCCGTGTTCCTGCGTGATATTATTCTGACTTGTTTTTTTTGAGGCTGGAAGACAAATGCTGCTGGTCGAGCCACAAAAATGCAAAGTCATCATTCTGCAATAATGGCGTCAAGATGCAACAGGTGAATCTCACAAAAGTGGAATGCGATCCCGTAATGCGCACATAATCGAGTTCTGCACGCGGCATATCTATTACAGCTAACATGTGACTAACGCGCTGCAGGAACGCTCACTTTTCCCGCCAGACATGCAAAATGAAGTCATGTGCGCCACGAGGGACACGCCATGATCCATCACATCAGGAATTATCAGTCATTTTGTGAAGTGGCCACTCCCGCACTCTTTTGTCACTCCCCCCCCCCACCCAAATAATAAACGATACCATTCCTTCTTCATGATACATGTGGTTGGGGGAGTTTTCTAGGGATCGGAGGCTTGGGACGATCTCTCCTCACCTGGAGTTTATTCCAAAGGGTGTCTGCGATCCTCCAATAAACATTCGAAAGTGAAGAATAAACGACTAAGTCCGTGTGAGCAGTAAAACCTGCGAGGCATTAAAAAAAAAAAAAAAAAGGACAAAAGCGCTCCTAATTGCGTCAATCGACAAGTTGGGTTTTACACGCCAAGTCCAAGTGTTTCCTGTTAGCCCAGCGTCGTCCGTGACAGCGCTGCAATTAATTGAAACATTAGAGAGCGGTGGGAATGCTCTTGGGCTCGCACGGCCTTGGCTTACGCCCGCGTCAGTGTTGGAAGAAAGGACAGATGTCACTTTGCAATCGTCGTTTTTGCTTGTGTGACGCCATGGAAACTCCTTTTCATGGCAAGGTTTTACAGAGTAAAACAGTGTTTTTCAACCACTGTGCCGCGGCACACTAGTGTGCCGTGAGATACAGTCCGGTGTGCCGTGGGAGATTATCTAATTTCACCTATTTGGGTTAAAAATATTTTTTGCAAACTAGTAATTATAGTCTGCAAATGATGTGTTGTTGTTGAGTGTCGGTGCTGTCTACTCTTCCACTTCAGTAGGTGGCAGCCGGTAGCTAATTGCTTTGTAGATGTCAGAAACAGCGGGAGGCAAAGTGCAGGTAAAAAGGTGTCTAATGCTTAAACCAAAAATAAACAAAAGGTGTATGCCCCTAAGAAAAGGCATTGAAGCTTAGGGAAGGCTATGCAGAACGAAACTAAAACTGAACTGGCTATAAAGTAAGCCAAAACAAAATGCTGGACGACAGCAAAGACTTACTGTGGAGCAAAGACGGCGTCCACAAAGTACATCCGAACATGACATGACAATCAACAATATCCCTACAAAGAGGGATAAAAACAACTGAAATATTCTTGATTGCTAAAACAAAGTAGATGCTGGAAATATCGCTCAAAAGGAAGACATGAAACTGCGACAGGAAAATACCAACAAAACAGGAAAAGCCACCAAAATAGGAGCGTAATACTCTTCCATATCAGTAGGTGGCAGCCGGTAACTAATTGCTTTGTAGATGTCGGAAACAGCGGGAGGCAAAGTGAAGGTAAAAAGAAGTCTAAGACTTAAACCAAAAATAAACAAAAAGGTGAGTGCCCCTACGATAAGGCATTGAAGCTTTGGGAAGGCTATGCAGAACGAAACTAAAACTGAACTGACTACAAAGTAAACAAAAACCGAATGCTGGACGACAGCAAAGACTTACTGTGGAGCAAAGACGGCGTCCACAAAGTACATCCAAACATGACATGACAATCAACAATGTCTCCACAAAGAAGGATAAAAACAACTGAAATATTCTTGATTGCTAAAACAAAGTAGGCGCAGGAAATATCGCTCAAAGGCAGACATGAAACTGCTACAGGGAAATACCAACAAAACAGGAAAAGCCACCAAAATAGGAGCGTAATACTCTTCCATATCAGTAGGTGGCAGCCGGTAGCTAATTGCTTTGTAGATGTTGGAAACAGCGGGAGGCAAAGTACAGGTAAAAAGGTATCTATTGCTTAAACCCAAAATAAACCAAAGGTGAAAAAAAGGGACAAGCGGTAAAAAACGGATGGATGGATGGATGGATGAGTGCCCCTAAGAAAAGGCATTGAAGCTTAGGGAAGGCTATGCAAAACGAAACTAAAACTGAACTGGCTGCAAAGTAAACAAAAACAGAATGCTGGACGACAGCAAAGACTTACTGTGGAGCAAAGACGGCGTCCACAATGTACATCCGAACATGACATGACAATCAACAATGTCCCCACAAAGAAGGATAAAAACAACTGACATATTCTTGATAGCTAAAACAAAGTAGGTGCGGGAAATATCGCTCAAAGAAAGACATGAAACTGCTACAGGAAAATACCAACAAAACAGGAAAAGCCACCAAAATAGGAGCGTAATACTCTTCCATATCAGTAGGTGGCAGCCGGTAGCTAAACAAAAGGTGAAAAAAAGGGATAAGCGGTAGAAAATGGATGGATGGATGGATGAGTGCCCCTAAGAAAAGGCATTGAAGCTTAGGGAAGGCTATGCAGAACGAAACTAAAACTGAACTGACTACGAAGTAAACAAAAACCGAATGCTGGACGACAGCAAAGACTTACTGTGGAGCAAAGACGGCGTCCACAAAGTACATCCGAACACAACATGACAATCAACAATGTCCCCACAAAGAAGGATAAAAACAACTGACATATTCTTGATTGCTAAAACAAAATAGGTGCGGGAAATATCGCTCAAAGGCAGACATGAAACTGCTACAGGAAAATACCAACAAAACAGGAAAAGCCACCAAAATAGGAGCGTAATACTCTTCCATATCAATAGGTGACAGCCGGTAGCGAATTGCTTTGTAGATGTCGGAAACAGCGGGAGGCAAAGTGCAGGTAAAAAGGTATCTAATGCTTAAACCAAAAATAAACAAAAAGGTGAGTGCCCCTAAGAAAAGGCATTGAAGCTTAGGGATGGCTATGCAGAACGAAACTAAAACTGAACTGGCTGCAAAGTAAGCCAAAACAGAATGCTGGACGACAGCAAAGACTTACTGTGGAGTGAATCTTCAATTTCAAACCCTTGTTACATTAAATGAGTTTAAAGCTTCTGTGAAAGGATTGCAGTCTACCTTGTCTGTATGCATATGTGCTATGTGAGCAAGTTTTAATATTGTAAACTTGATGTTTTATGTGTTGTTTACTGTTTTTAATGTAACCTTGCTGCTGCCCTCTTGGAAAAGAGATCTTTGATCTCAATGGGATTTTACCTGGTTGAATAAAGACTAAATAAAAATAAAAAGATGGTGTCCACAATGTACATCCGAACATGACATGACAATCAACAATGTCCCCCACAAAGAAGGATAAAAACAACTGAAATATTCTTGATTGCTAAAACAAAGTAGATGCGGGAAATATCGCTCAAAAGGAAGACATGAAACTGCTACAGGAAAATACCAAAAAAAGAGAAAAAGCCACCAAAATAGGAGCGTAAGACAAGAAGTAAAACACTACACACAGGAAAACAGCAAAAAAGTCCAAATAAGTCAGGGTGTGACGTGACAGGTGGTGACAGTACACCTACTTTGAGACAAGAGCTATAGTGATGCATGCTTGGTTATGCTTTAAAGTCATATCCAACAAATGTGACAACGACTTTTTACTGTCAACTGAGTTTTGTTTTTCAATGTTTTCTGCTGGTGGTGTGCCTCCGCATTTTTTCAACGCAAAAAATGTGCCTTGGCTCAAAAAAGGTTGAAAAACACTGGAGTAAAAGGAAGGTGCTATTTCAGGGGTCGGAAACCCAAAATGTTGAAAGAGCCATCTTGGACTAAACATACAAAAAACTAATTTGTCTGGAGCCAACATCATGTGTTATAATGAAGGCAACCCATGATGTAAGTGTCAATATTATCTATAATAGCCTGCTATCAAAATGACTTTAAAAGTCTTATATAAGTGTTATAATGAAGGCAACCCATGATGTAAGTGTCTATATTATCTATAATAGCCTACTATCAAAATGATTTTAAAAGTCTTATATACATGTTATAATGAAGACAACAAATGATGTAGGTGTCTATATTAGCCATATTAGCCTACTATCAAAATTACTTTAAAAGTCTAATATAATTGTTATAATGAAGGCAACACATGATGTAAGTGTCTATATTAGCTATATTAGCCTACTATCAAAATGACTTTAAAAGTCTAATATAAGTGTTATAATGAAGGCAACACATGTTGTACATGTCTATATTAGCTATATTGACCTACTATCAAAATGACTTTAAAAGCCTTATATAAGTGTTGTAAAAAAGGCAACACATGATGTAAGTGTCTATATTAGCAATGATAGCCTACTATCAAAATGACTTTAAAAGTCTTATATAATTGTTATTAATGAAAACAACACATGGTGTAAGTGTCTATATTAGCCTACTTTCAAAATGACTTTAAAAGTCTGATATAATTGTTATAATGGAGACAACACATGATGTAGGTGTCTATATTAGCTATATTGGCCTACTATCAAAATGACTTTAAAAGCCTTATATAAGTGTTATATTGAAGACAACACATGTTGTAAGTGTCTATATTAGCTATATTAGCCCACTATCAAAATTACTTTGAAAGCCGTATATAAATGTTATAATGAAGACAACACATGTTGTAAGTGTCTATAATAGCTATATTAGCCTACTATCAAAATTACTTTAAAAGTCTTATATAAGTGTTGTAATGAAGGCAACACATGATGTAAGTGTCTATATTAGCCTACTATCAAAATGACTTTAAAAGTCTTATATAATTGTTATTAATGAAAACAACACATGGTGTAAGTGTCTATATTAGCCTGCTATCAAAATTACTTTAAAAGTCTGATATAATTGTTATAATGGAGACAACACATGATGTAGGTGTCTATATTAGCGACATTGGCCTACTATCAAAATGACTTTAAAAGTCTTATTTAAGTGTTATAATGAAGACAACACATGTTGTAAGTGTCTATAATAAAAATTACAACTAATCCTCACATCAATTGGCTCGAGTAGGTCAAAGCCTCATGAGGCTTCACCTGACCATCACTAGTTTAGAGAGCTGACAACAAACGAATAAGCTAAAAAGCAAAAAATGTCACATACCGTGAAAGTCCCTCTGGACGCCAAACATTTGGAATGATCCCACAAGCAACCAAGAAAAGAGACTGGCTTGAATAGCCCTCCAACACCAAGTGAGACAATCAACGCAAACAAGCCACAGGTGAGGAGGGAAGCGCTCAGAAAGAGAGTAAAGCTCGGGTCAAGAGAATACAAACAAAACAGGAAGTGGAAACAAAATAAGAGCGCAACACAGGAAACAGGAAAAACACCCAAAAACTAAAACAAAGAATGGCCTGGACTAACAGGTCGTAACACGAGACCTGCGGGTTGCCGACCCCCACGCTAATTAAATTCTTCAAATTGCTGTAAACGTTATGCCCCGCCCTCTTTCAGCATGTAACGATGTAAACTACGCCCACCTGTATCACACGCATCAACACGCATTAGCTTTGTGAGTTGTAGGGATGTAACCATGAACGGATTTTGATTGATTGATTGAAACTTTTATTAATAGATTGCACAGTATAGTACATATTCCGTACAATTGACCACTAAATGGTAACACCCGAATAAGTTTTTCAACTTGTTTAAGTCGGGGTCCACGTTAATCAATTCATGGTAAGCACGATTACCGTGGTAAAACTTCCCGTGGTTGTCGGTTTAAATTAAAATGATGGAAAAACCGTGATTGGTAACTGCATTTTGACAAACTCACGGATGGACTGGCGCCACATGAAATATGAAAACAAAAAACATGAACGTCTTTCCCCATAAAATACCGTATTTTCCGGACTATAAGGCGCACTTAAAATATTTTTTTTTCCCCTCAAAACTCAACAGAGCGCCTTATAACCCGGTGAACCAAACAATACGTTTGGTTGAGCATACCCACCTCGAAGCAATTTTATTTGGTACACAGTGTAATGATAAGTTTGACCAGTAGATGGCAGTCAAACATAAGAGATACGTGTAGACTGCACTATGATGGCAATATGACTCAAGTAAACAACACCAACATTTTATATATTCCATTGAAAATATAGAACATTACACACGGCGCTCAAAAATCTATCAAAATGTTTTAGTAGGACTTTGGTAAGCTATGAAGCCACACCACTTGATGGATTGTACTGTGCTTCAGCATAGGAGTATTATTGTGGTGTGTCTATAAGGTAAGACATATTATCTGGCGTTTTCGTTCGCAATATTATGCAAAAGCAACTTTTCTTACCTTCTGATCTGTATTTGGGATCTGTATAAGTCCTGAAAAAATTTGCGCATCCGCCTTTGTAGTCCGTGCCGACCCCGTATTCGATAAGGTTCTTCTTTTTCTCTATCTTCTTGTTATGGGACATTCATCCTCCACTGTTGCCATTTCTAATATAAAGTAGTGTAAATTCCTTACTTATATATGTCAGTGAACTCGCCATGAAAGCGCTAAAACATACCGGTGTAGTGACTTTACATTATTCACCCAAGAAACTTTAGTTATTAGAGAGTTCCGGTCAGACGATTTTTCACGGGACACATTTCCGGTGGTGTTGTTTCCGGATGAGGAGATGCTGCTCCGTAATTGATTGAAGTAAAGTCTGACTGTCATTAAAACAGTTAGTTCCATATATATATACATATATATATATATATACATACACTATATTGCCAAAAGTATTCGGCCACCTGCCTTTACTCACAGATGGACTTGAAGTGCCATCCCATGGAATTGTCCAAAATGTGTTGGTATCCTGGAGCATTCAAAGTTCCTTTCACTGGAACTAAGGGGCCAAGCCCAACTCCTGAAAAACAACCCCACACCATAATTCCTCCTCCACCAAATTTCACACTCGGCACAATGCAGTCTGAAATGTAGCGTTCTGCTGGCAACCTCCAAACCCAGACTGGTCCATCAGATTGCCAGATGGAAAAGCGTGATTCATCACTCCAGAGAAGGCGTCTCCACTGCTCTAGAGTCCAGTGGCGACGTACTTTACACCACTGCACCCCACGCTTTGCATTGGACTTGGTGTTGTATGGCTTAGATGCAGCTGCACGGCCATGGAAACCCATTCCATGAAGCTCTCTGCGTACTGTACGTGGGCTAATTGGAAGGTCACACGAAGTTTGGAGCTCTGTAGCAACTGACTGTGCAGAAAGTCTTTGCACTATGCGCTTCAGCATCCACTGACCCCTCTCTGTCAGTTTACATGGCCTACCACTTGCTGGCTGAGTTGCTGTTGTTCCCAAACTCTTTACTTTTCCTATAATGAAGTTGATTTTGGAATATTTAGGAGCAAGGAAATTTCACGACTGGATTTGTTGCACAGGTGGCATCCTATGACTGAGAGCGACCCATTCTTTCACAAATGTTTGTAGAAACAGTCTCCATGCCTAAGTGCTTGATTTTATACACCTGTGGCCGGGCCAAGTGATTAGGACACCTGATTCTTATCATTTGGATGGGTGGCCAAATACTTTTGGCAATAAAGTGTATATATACAGTACATAGCCTTTTATTTGCTAAAGCTAAATATTACTCAAATCTCATCCGCCTCAACAAAAACGACCCTAAATTTTTGTTTAGTACAGTAGCATCGCTAACCCAACAAGGGACTCCTCCCAATAGCTCCACCCACTCGGCAGATGACTTTATGAATTTCTTTAATAAGAAAATTGAACTCATTAGAAAGGAGATTAAAGACAACGCATCCCAGCTACAACTGGGTTCTATGAACACAGATACAACTGTATCTACGACGGATACTGCAATACGAAATAGTCTCTCTCTTTTTGATGAAATAACATTAGAGGAACTATTACAGCGTGTAAGTGGGATAAAACAAACAACATGTTTACTTGACCCACTTCCTGGGAAACTTATCAAGGAGCTTTTTGTATTATTAGGTCCATCAGTGCTAAATATTATAAACTTATCACTTTCCTCTGGCACTGTTCCCCTAGCATTCAAGAAAGCGGTTATTCATCCTCTGCTCAAAAGACCTAACCTTGATCCTGACCTCATGGTAAACTACCGACCGGTGTCCCACCTTCCCTTTATTTCGAAAATCCTCGAAAAAATTGTCGCACAGCAGCTAAATGAACACTTAGTGTCTAACAATCTCTGTGAACCTTTTCAATCCGGTTTCAGGGCAAATCACTCTACGGAGACAGCCCTCGCAAAAATGACTAATGATCTACTGCTGACGATGGATTCTGATGCGTCATCTATGTTGCTGCTTCTTGATCTTAGCGCTGCTTTCGATACCGTCGATCATAATATTTTATTAGAGCGTATCAAAACACGTATTGGTATGTCAGACTTAGCCTTGTCGTGGTTTAACTCTTATCTTACTGACAGGATGCAATGCGTCTCCCATAATAATGTGACCTCTGACTATGTTAAGGTAACGTGCGGAGTTCCTCAGGGTTCGGTTCTTGGCCCTGCACTCTTTAGTATTTACATGCTGCCGCTAGGCGATATCATACGCAAATACGGTGTTAGCTTTCACTGTTATGCTGATGACACCCAACTCTACATGCCCCTAAAGCTGACCAACACGCCGGATTGTAGTCAGCTGGAGGCGTGTCTTAATGAAATTAAACATTGGATGTCCGCTAACTTCTTGCAACTCAACGCCAAGAAAACGGAAATGCTGATTATCGGTCCTGCTAAACACCGACATTTATTTAATAATACCACCTTAACATTTGACAACCAAACAATTACACAAGGCGAATCAGTAAAGAATCTGGGTATTATCTTCGACCCAACTCTCTCCTTTGAATCACACATTAAGAGTGTCACTAAAACGGCCTTCTTTCATCTCCGTAATATCGCTAAAATTCGTTCTATTTTATCCACTAGCGACGCTGAGATCATTATTCATGCGTTCGTTACGTCTCGTCTCGACTACTGTAACGTATTATTTTCGGGTCTCCCTATGTCTAGCATTAAAAAATTACAGTTGGTACAAAATGCGGCTGCTAGACTTTTGACAAGAACAAGAAAGTTTGATCATATTACGCCTATACTGGCTCACCTGCACTGGCTTCCTGTGCACTTAAGATGTGACTTTAAGGTTTTACTACTGACGTATAAAATACTACACGGTCTAGCTCCGTCCTATCTTGTCGATTGTATTGTACCATATGTCCCGGCAAGAAATCTGCGTTCAAAGAACTCCGGCTTATTAGTGATTCCCAGAGCCCAAAAAAAGTCTGCGGGCTATAGAGCGTTTTCTATTCGGGCTCCAGTACTATGGAATGCCCTCCCGGTAACAATTAGAGATGCTACCTCAGTAGAAGCATTTAAGTCCCATCTTAAAACTCATTTGTATACTCTAGCCTTTAAATAGCCCCCCTGTTGGACCAGTTGATCTGCCGTTTCTTTTCTTTTCTCCTCTGCTCCCCTTTTCCTTGAGGGGGGGGGGGCACAGGTCCGGTGGCCATGGATGAAGTGCTGGCTGTCCAGAGTCGGGACCCGGGGTGGACCGCTCGCCTGTGCATCGGCTGGGAACATCTCTACGCTGCTGACCCGTCTCCGCTCGGGATGGTGTCCTGCTGGCCCCACTATGGACTGGACTCTTACTATTATGTTGGATCCACTATGGACTGGACTCTCACAATATTATGTCAGACCCACTCGACATCCATTGCTTTCGGTCTCCCCTAGAGGGGGGGGGTTACCCACATATGCGGTCCTCTCCAAGGTTTCTCATAGTCATTCACATCGACGTCCCACTGGGGTGAGTTTTTCCTTGCCCGTATGTGGGCTTTGTACCGAGGATGTCGTTGTGGCTTGTGCAGCCCTTTGAGACACTTGTGATTTAGGGCTATATAAATAAAGATTGATTGATTGATTGATTTGTGCACTATTGACAAGTGATGCACAGAAAATGCAGTCGTCTTAAATTGAAACCGAAACCGGGTGTTGTGATGAAATATCCACTTCTGCTGGCGACTGCGTTGTTCCTACGCACACGAGTGACGTAGCTGACGAAAAAAATTCCCATTCAGGTCACAATTGGATTCAAAACTACCCAAAAAAATGAGTTCTGTGTCACCTGAGGGCCCAAAAAATCAGATTTGGTGTGCAGTGTAAACGGGGCCAAAGTGGCATACATATAAATGACGAATGACAAGTATAAAGGAACATTTAAAGGCCTACTGAAACCCACTACTACCGACCACGCAGTCTGATTGTTTATACATCAATGATGAAATCTTAACATTGCAACACATGCCAATACGACCGGGTTAGCTTACTAAAGTGCAATTTTAAATTTCGCGCGAAATATCCTGCTGAAAACGTCTCCGTAAGATGGATTGTAGAGGACATTTTTGGACAGCATGGTGGCCAGCTATTAAGTCGTCTGTTTTCATCTCAAAATTCCACAGTATTCTGGACATCTGTGTTGGAGAATCTTTTGCAATTTGTTAAATGAACAATGGAGACAGCAAAGAAGAAAGCTGTAGGTGGGAAGTGGTGTATTGCGGCCGACACAAACACAGCCGGTGTTTCATTGTTTACATTCCCGAAAGATGACAGTCAAGCTTTACCATTGGCCTGTGGAGAACTGGTACAACAGAGACTCTTACCAGGAGGACTTTGAGTCGGATGCGCAGACGCGGTACTGTGAGTACGCATGCAGCTGCGGCTTCCAAACATGTAATCGCTTGCCCGTACGTGCGTGCGTGCCGCTAAGTGAATGTCACGTACGTAACTTTGGGGACTTTGGGGAAATATATGTGCTGTATGAACTTTGGGGAAGTGAACGGTACTTTGGGCTGTGGGATTGAGTGTGTTGTGCAGGTGTTTGAGTTGTATTGGCGAGTTATATGGACGGGAGGGAGGAGGTGTTTGTTATGCGGGATTAATTTGTGGCATATTAAATATAAGCCTGGTCGTGTTGTGGCTAATAGAGTATATATGTGTCTTGTGTTTATTTACTGTTTTAGTCATTCCCAGCTGAATATCAGGTCCCACCCGCCTCTCACGGCATCTTCCCTATCTGAATCGCTCCCACTGCCCTCTAGTCCTTCACTCTCACTTTCCTCATCCACAAATCTTTCATCCTCGCTCAAACTAATGGGGAAATCGTCGCTTTCTCGGTCCGAATCGCTCTCGCTGCTGGTGGCCATGATTGTAAACAATGTGCGGATGTGAGGAGCTCCACAACCTGTGACGTCACGCGCATATCGTCTGCTACTTCTGGTACAGGCAAGACTTTTTTATCAGCGACCAAAAGTTGCGAACTTTATCGTCGATGTTCTCTACTAAATCCTTTTAGCAAAAATATGGCAATATCGGGAAATGATCAAGTATGACACATCGAATGGACCTGCTATCCCCGTTTAAATAAGAAAATCGCATTTCAGTAGGCCTTTAACACCACTTTTACCTTTTATTGACAACTCCCGAGCACACCGACGCCCTCTTTGTACTTTTCTACGAGTTCATTCATGTCCACTTCAAATGCTGGGCCGTATGATAACCAAGACGGTGTACTAAAACCGAGGCAAACTTTTGGAAAATAAGCCGTACAAACACCGAGGTACTGCAGTACCAAAAAGGTTTTAAAATGGGGTGTCCAAACAAACATAATCCTGAGTGCTCTCTGGACATTTTGCTTGTGCGTTCATCACGGTAGCAAACAGCCGTGCGACATTCATGACATGCTCGGGGGCCGCCGGCGCGCCACTTCGGAGGACGCTCTCGGAAACAATCTCAGGCGTTATTTACGAGGCGGGCAACTGCCGTCACAAAGAACAATGACATCACCTAAGCTGGGCTCATTAGGCATTCATCAGCAGCAATGTGGCACCTCACACATCAACGCTGTCCAGCCTGCATCAAGCGACACACCTCGGGTAATTAAACGGTGAGGAGGAGGGCGAGGCGGCACCACCGGGTTGCTAAAACGGCGTGATGGAGAGACGCTAAAACAGGGGTGTCAAAGAATGATCTACGGCCCCCGGGATGATAATTGATTAGTATTACAACCGGCCCGCAGGCCACAGCCGCCTGCTGCTGTTTTGCAAGCACCAATACTCCAATCACTGTTGACGCTAGGAATTTTCCAAACAAGTCATAAAAATGGGGTAAATATTTGAGTCCTACTTTTTTGTAAGCGTTTTGAAAACAAATGATAAATGTATCATTTTTATTCACTGGCTTTTAACTCAGTATGAGAGTTTTTTTAAACTTTTTTAACTGCTTTTTATCTAACAAATTGTTCTTAGGATGATTTGTAGTCGCTTTTTCAATGTGTATTTTACTTCTGTTTTAAATGTTATTTTTTAGTCTGTCCTTTGCCTCTATTTCTTTGTGGTGTACAGCCCTTTGTTCTTCAACTGTGCTTGTTTTTAAAGGGCTTTATAAATAAAGTTGGTATGGTATGGTATGGTATGGTATTTATTATCCTGTTGTATCTCACATTCTATATTGTATTTTGGAAAAAGGTTGTCATAAGCGTTATTAAATCATTAAAAAAAAAATAATAGAAAAGAAAACACATTTTAATGCATATGTAAATGTATTCAGTTATAAACATTCATTCACTTTCTTCTTTCCTTCATGGATCTAAACTTTACGCTGCCTGTATTTTTTCCTATGTGTTTATTGTAATATTTTCAGAATGTGTTTGTTCTATTTTTGGCAAAACTAAAACAAAGAAAACAATCTCAAGTTCTCATTATTTTTTAGTTTCAATGTCATGATTTTATTAGTCCGGCCCAGGTGTGCACAGATTTTCCTCTATGTGGCCCCTGAGCTAAAATGAGTTTGACACCCCTGTGCTAACAGAATATTAGCAATGACTGACCACTTTAAAACTGCTTATCACACTCTTTTCCCCACAAAAAAAACTGACTTAAATGTTCAGAAATGTAGTTTTCTTTAATTATAAATGTCACCAGCATCTGGCCACTTTTGGGCACAGAGATGCCCAAAGTGTGGCCCCAGGGCCATTTGCGGACCGTAGCTCATTTTTTAAGGGCCCACGTGACATTGTAATAAATATGATATTAAAATTTAAAAAAGAACTGGGAAAAAGAAGTTGCAAAAAAAAAAAAGCTGCCATTCAGACGTATACTTAGACTTAGACAAACTTTATAGATCCACAAGGGAAATTGTTCCACACAGTAGCTCAGTTACAAAGGATGAAAAGGGTAATGATGGAAAAGATAATACAGGTATAAAGTAGACTAAAAATGTACCATAGTAGCAATATAAAATATAACTTACATATTATATATACGGTATATAATATATACTAGAGATGTCCGATAATTGCGTTAAAATGTAATATCGGAAATTATCGGTATCGTTTTTTTTATTATCAGTATGTTTTTGTTTTTTTGTTTTTTTACTCATTTTCATTAATTGCTAGTTTCTATGTAACTGTTTTTATATTGTTTTACTTTCTTTTTTTATTCAAGAAAATGTTTTTAATTTATTTATCTTATTTTATTTTAATTTTATTTTTTTTAAAGTACCTTATCTTCACCATACCTGGTTGTCCAAATTAGGCATAATAATGTGTTAATTCCACAACTGTATGCATCGGTTGATATCGGTATCGGTTGATATCGGTATCGGTAATTAAAGAGTTGGACAATATCGGAATATCGGATATCGGCAAAAAGCCATTATCGGAAATCCCTAATATATACTGATATATTATATTATATTATGTTTTTATATAATATATACAATATATAACAAATCCCAATTATTATGTGCAATATTACAGTATATGTAACAGCTGCAGCATAAACTAGAGAGTAGATCCAGCAGAAAATATACATTATTAACAAAGAGAGGTAGCTAACATAGATTCAGGCTAGTTTTTTTTTTCATTATTATTATTTCAAACATTGTGCATATAATATTAATAAATCAAAATCAATGTTGCTTATGTTGTGTGTTTGCCATGAAAAAACATGTTTGCTTTGACAAATAGAGCATAAAACAATAATATACATATATATATATATATATATATAGTATAATCAGCGGATAGCGCATTTAAAAAAAAAAAAGGGATTAAACACTTTCTATCAAACATGCTTGTTGTGTTCAAATGGAAACAGGCTGTGAATACGCCTGTTTGCCCGCCACGTGTCTGAGCCGGTGGCGCGTCTGCAACCGTGGCGTCGTGTCATGTGTGTCATGATGTGGAGGTGACGAACCCCAAGATGCAGAGACAACAGGGAGTGTACAAGAAAACATGGTTTTAATGTTCAAAAAAGGTGAAAACAAAAAGGTGCACAAGGTGAAGGCACAACTTAATGCAGGAAACAAAAGCTAACACTTAGCCTGAACTATGGACATGAAACAAAAAGTCGCTAACTGTGGCATAAATAAGCAAAACTTACTTGGCAAGGCACGAGCAGCATGAACTAAGTATGAAATCATCAGCATTGAACTATGGTATCTCCAGAAAACAAGCATGAACAGAGCATTGCATGAAACAGGGAGTCCACGGCATACGACAAACAATACTCCAGCACTGACTGGAGGGCAAGGCAGGTTTAAATAATGCCTCTGATTAGTGCTCGGGCAGCAGGTGAGCGGGCGAACACTAATCAGAGGCAGGTGGAAATAATAAGTAACCATGGTAACTAAAACAAACAAGGGTGCACAAAAAACAGGCACTATGAAGTCCAAAACTAACAGAACATAAAACATGACAATGTGCAATGAAATTTGGTACCCTTCGATTGTACGTGAAACGGTACTAGTACCGGCTGAATTTTCTTCAGTACTTCCAAAAGTACCAAAAGCAGCACCTCTCCCGAATCATGAAACAGGTTTTTTTTTGCAAGAAATGTTTTTGTCTGACTTTTAGGCACTTTCACAACTACTGATTTTGAATATTTGACACAAATTCACACCTCAAACCAGTGTGATCTTCACAGTCATTGTCAGTGACATCTTTTATCCATCTTATTTTTTTTAATATATTATCCAAAAATAATTCATTCCAACACCTTTCTAGCACGTTCCTTGTCACCTCTCTGAAATGGAATATTTTGCCGACCAATCGTTAAACCGTCACAATGACCATTGTCTATTGATTTTGAATGGACAAGATGGTTGGACCCAGCCCATGTCAGAGGTTAAAGCGCTACGTGTCTCACGTCAACGTTTTGACAAGCTTAAAACTTTCAGAGATCCTCATCCAATGTCTCGGAAGAACACGATTGATTTTCAATGACATGATACAAGAAGGTCGAGGTCAAGGGTCAAATCTCTACATGTTCCTATCACAGACGCTGTTTATTAAATGTCTACGCAAGTTATTTGGCGTAAGAATGCTCGTGCTTTTCTATCTGGCTCTCAACCAAGGCGGACGCTGTCCCCTAGTTTCCACCTTTTTGCACTGCTCCCCAACATCTAAACAATGGAATCGATCAACTGACCTCTCAACAAAATTGACAAGACCTTCTCGTGTTCGGGGGAACATATCTGTCCTGACGGAATATTCGTTGCTGGACACACGATGGACTCTTGGGAGAAGCAGAGGGTGGTTCTTTCAGTCGAGGACGTCGAAGACTTCTATCTATTCGGAAACATGATAACAGACTGATTAGAATAAACGGTCCATCCATCCATCCATCCATCTTCTTCCGCTTATCCGAGGTCGGTTCGCCGGGGGCAGCAGCCTAAGCAGGGAAGCCCAGAGATCCCTCTCCCCAGCCACTTCGTCCAGCTCCTCCCGGGGAATCCCGAGGCGTTCCCAGGCCAGCCGGGAGACATAGTCTTCCCAACGTGTCCTGGGTCTTCCCCGTGGCCTCCTACCGGTCGGATGTACCCGAAACACCTCCCTAGGGTGGCGTTCGGGTGGCATTCTGACCAGATGCCCGAACCACCTCATCTGGCTCCTCTCGATGTGGAGGAGAAGCTCCTCCCGGATAACAGAGCTACTCACCCTATCTCTAAGGGAGAGACCCACCACCCAGCGAAGGAAGCTCATTTCGCCCGTGATCTTGTCCTTTCGGTCATAACCCTAAGCTCATGACCATATGTGAGGATGGGAACGTAGATCGACCGGTAAATTTAGAGCTTCGCCTTCCGGCTCAGCTCCTTCTTCACCACAACGGATCGATACAGCGTCCGCATTACTGAAGACGCCGTACCGATCCGCCTGTCGATCTCACGATCCACTCTTCCCTCACTCGTGAAACAAGACTCCGAGGTACTTGAACTCCTCCACTTGGGGTACTCAAAGCTCTTTGAGACTATTCCCACATTCATCCATTCACACACTGATAGCTGCCATGCAAGGCCCTAACCACGACCCATCAGGAGTATCGACACATTTTGAAGATGCTGGCAGCCTGAAGCTGCCATACATGATAGAACGTTGGGCAGAGTTGTGGGAACTCAGACTTTGGCGATTTCTGAACTGAATCGCAAACTGGATAACATCTCGGAGAGGCTTTTATGATCAATTTGAGAGCCGAAACGGACAACTGGGGCAGTCAACCCATCAAAGTGTGTTTGCTGGCCCTAACCAAAACAATGAATTTGACTCCCTCTGGGTCATGCAGTCAACGCCCCAGTGAGACCATTGCAGCGAAAGAGGCTTTGAATCCCTCCCCCATTCTTCAAAGACACCTGGGACGTCGACTCTGGCTCCGTGATTCCGAACGGAGCGACCTCCAGGCCTACAGACAAACACGCACCCATGGACCACTGATATGCATACATACACTCTCCGTGGTACAATATGCACCGAAGCAGCGCCCCTGGTTGCCCGCCTCTGCCCCCCCTTTGCAAGTCTGGAGTTTTGTGTGTCGTAATTGTGTGAATGCTCCAAAGCATTCACACATATGGTTTTCTACACCAAAATGCATCTATTATTCAACTTCTTCTTCTTCTCCAGATTTTGGCGTGCTCTACCTTCCACATTGTTCACCCGATTCTAACTGTTCCAACTTCAAACTGTTCAGCCTACTCAGGAATTGCCTTGACAAATACCAAAACTTCCCAAATTTCTCCAGAATTCCAGGTTTTCAGGGACATTTTTTCCCATTCAAAATGAATTGGCCATTTTTCAAACGTCCACCATTTCCACATTTTTCAACTGATTTCAACCATTCCATCTTCAACACATTTCACTCATTGTGCACATTTAAAGTATCATTTTCCCAAGTTAAAAAAAAATCCAGAAATTGCCAGAATTCCAGGTTTTCCAAACCCTATTTTCACCCTTTTTTCTGGCGACTACTCCTTCCACATTTTTCAACCCACTTCAACCGTACCACCGTCTAAACATTCCTCCTAATCAGGACAAAAAACGAAGTTGTTTTTTGAACTGGAAAAATTCCCGGTTTTTCCGAAATTCCAGGAATTCCGTTTCACAGTTAAAAAATGTTACTACTTCCAACATTTCTCGACTGATTTGAAAAATTCCAACACCAACCATTTCAACTCATTCAGAATTTTTTTGAGCATTTTCAAAAAAGTTCCCACTTTTCCCGAAATTCCCAAATTTCCCCGAAATTCCCATTGAAATGAATTGAACATTTTTCAAAGTTCTACAACGGCCACATTTTTCATCCGATTCAAACCGTTCCAACTCCAAAATATTTAGCCTGTTCAAAAGTGTGCTCTTGTTCAACAATTTTTTTTTTTTAATTCCCGGATTTCCAAGAATTTCCATTTTTCGGGGACATTTTCCCCATTCATAAAGAATTGTCCCTTTTTTAAACTTGCACAATTTGCACATTTTTCAACCGATTCGAACCATTCCAACATCAACCCATTCCACTCATCCAACTAACATTTCCCCAAGTTCCAAACCAAATTCCGTTTTTCCTGGAAATTCAAACTCATTCAACATTCAAACCCTTCCAACATTCAAACTATTCTTACATTCATACTACATTCTGTCAGCATTTCACTTCAACTTCAGCATTGGAGCATTCACAGGCAATTCCTGCAGGAATTGCCTCATCTAGTATGTATATGTGCTTTGCTCAAGGTTTTTCTCCTGGTCTCAAACTGAGCTCCCCCTCCATAGGAGCTTAGTTTGGATTTGCTTTTTTTTTTTTTTCTCACACACACATACACGCATCGGTCATTAATTGAGTTTTTGCGGAATATTTTTGAAGCCTGCATCCAAACGCACCTCCGCGCCAACTGAGCGCCCATCTCAAAAATGTGGATAGGAGCGTAAAAAAGGGTAAATATGTATAACATGTACATATTTAATCCTGTTTATCCTGCGTTAAGGCCGGCCTGTGTCCTATAATTGTCTGCAATGAGAAGCTTGAGTAAACACGATCAATGCGAGTTACTAACACGAACACCACTGAGACATCACCCCCCTTTCAACCCCATATTAAGTGGACGTTCTACACCTATGCCTGAAACAACCATAACCGTCACAATAATGATGCATTGTTGCGTGCAGTTAACAATACACAGTCGCGTTTCTCCGCCACCCGGTTGATTTGGAAGCAGGAGTAAAAAAATACTAATACATATTCTACCGGAGAGATGCCCCCCGCACCCTTGTGCCGTCTCGCCTGGTGTGCCCGCTGCTCGTGCACGCTCTCCTACTCCTGGATTACAATCTCTTCATCCATTATTAATGAAGTTAAACTACTAGTGGCATGCTGAATGCGCTGCATGGGAGATTTGTAGCTAATCCAGCGCAAAACAGCCCCAGTCACATAATGAAGGGGGGAGGGGGGGCGCAAATGTCAACAGTTTCACACTGGGACTGGATTAGACACCCCCAGCTCACACACACACACTCCACGCTACTTTGCAGGCCGCAGCAGCGCACACACACTTTATCACCTTTCCTGTGATGTATGCCAGCAAATGGATTAGCAAACCTGAAGTGCAGATTGGAGTGAAAGGCCAAAGGGTTGCTCGGGTCCACATGTGACATTATTCAACACCGCCGCTGCTGCTTCATAAAAAATGTAAAAAAATTTAAAAAATTAAAAGTTATTCATCATCATTTTAATTATTCTTAGATGAACGAGTGCATGCGGGATACACACGGTCTTTTTGGTAGCGTGGGGTGTTGGAGTGATGCGTTCACGTGCAGTCCCTCTAGATCTAAATGCAATGTGGTGCATTCAAGTGCCAGTCCAGGCATTATATTTTACCGTGACCTATTTCAGTCCAGCATTGGGTTCAGCTCTGCTGCATTCAGGTGAAGTTGGAAAAACGTGCAGAAATTATGACGATGTAAAAAGATGTGATTTGGAGTAAATGATTGTTTCCATGTTTAGTTGTTGTGTTGTATGTTATGAAATATGTATGTTGTTAATCAATCAAAGTTATGAATATATATATATAGCTGGAAATGTAACTGTATGAGTAGGGGGCAGATATTATAAGTTGGGCTTCTTTCTGCTCCTTTTCGTTCATTATTTATTTTAAATGTTGATTTATTTATGTTTTCAATTTTACTGTGGTGAGTTCAGGTGCGTTCCAACTGCGACTTTTACTGTGCTGCATTCATTTGCAGTTCGATGTGGGATTTTACTGTATTGCATTCAGGCGTAGTCCAGCTGTATCTCGGAGTGTGGCGCACTCAAGTATATCCAAGCATGGGGGTTCTACAGTGGTGCATTCAGGTGCAGTTCAGCCACGACTTTTTGCTGTGATGCATTGAGGTGCGGTGTTAATGTGGAATGTTGCCATGCTGCAGGTTGTGGTGCCTTCAAGTGCATTCAAACTTTACATTTGTCTGCGACACGTTTTAGTGTAGCCCAGCATGGGGTTCAACTGTGGTGCATTCAGGTGCAGTCCAGCTATGACTTCATTTAAATGCAGTGTGGTGCATTCAAGTGTCTGTCTAGGTATATGTTTTACTACAGTACAGCAACGGATTCAGCCTTGTTGCATTTTGGTGTGCTCCAGCTGCGTCTTTCACTGTGCTGCATTCAAGTGCAGTGCAATGTGGGATTTAACTGTGTTGCATTCAAGTGCCGTCCAGCTATATTTTGGAGTGTGGCACACTCAAGTATACAGTAGTCAAGCATGGGGGTTCTCCAGTGCTGCATTCAGGTACAGTTCAGCCACGATTTTCACTGTGATGCATTCAGGTGCGGTTTAATGTGGGATTTTGCTGTGCTGAGGGTTGTGGTGCCTTCAAGTGCATTCAATTTTTGCATTTTTCTGAAACAAATTCAAGTGCAGCCCAGCATGGGATTCAACTGTGGTGCATTCATGTGCAATCCAGCTATGACTTGGTTTAAATGCAGTGTGGTGCATTCAAGTACCAGTCCGGGTATATGGTTGACTGCAGTCCAGCATCGGATTCAGCTTTGTTGCATTTAGGTGTGCTCCAGTCGTGACTTTCACTGTGCTACATTCAAGTGCAGTGCAATGTGGGATTTCACTGTGTTCCATTCAAATCAAGTCCAGCTATATCTCGGAGTGTGGCACACTCAAGTATACAGTAGTCAAGCATGGGGGTTCTCCAGTGCTGCATTCAGGTACAGTCCAGCCACAACTTTCGATGTGATGCATTCAGGTGATGTTTAATGTGGGACTTTGCTGTGCTGCAGGTTGTGGTGCCTTCAAGTGCATTCAAACTTTACAGTTTTCTGCGACACATTCAAGTGCACCCCAGCATGGGGTTCAACTGTGGTGCATTCAGGTGCAGTCCAGCCCATAACTTCATTTGAATGCAGTATGGTGCATTCAAGTACCTGTCCAGGTATATCTTTGACTGCAGTACAGCATCCGGATTCAACTTTTTTGCATTTAGGTGTGCTCCAGCTGCGACTTTAACTGTGCTGCATTCATGTGCAATGCAATGTGGGATTTTCCTGTGTTGCATTCAGGTGCCGTCCAGCTATATCTCGGAGTGTGGCACACTCATGTATACAGTAGTCTAGCATGGGGGTTCTCCAGCGTTGCATTCAGGTACAGTCCAGCCACAACTTTCGCCGTGATGCATTCAGGTGCGGTTTAATGTGGCACTTTGCTATGCTGCAGGTTGTGGTGCCTTCAAGTGCATTCCAACTTTACAGTTTTCTGCCACACATTCTAGTGCAGTCCAGCATGAGGTTCAACTGTGGTGCATTCAGGTGTCATCCAGCTATATCTCGTAGTGTGGCACACTCGAGTATACAGTAGTCAAGCATTGGGGTTCTCCAGTGCTGCATTCAGGTACAATCCAGCCACGACTTTCGATGTGATGCATTCAAGTGATGTTTAATGTGGGATTTTGTTGAGCTGCGGGTTGTGGTGCCTCCAAGTGCATTCCAACTTTTCAGTTTTCTGTGACACATTCAAGTGCAGCCCAGCACGGGGTTCAACCGTGGTGCATTCAAGTACCAGCCCGGTATCGGGTTCAGCTGTGTTGCATTTTGGTGCAGTCCAGCTCTGGCTTCATTTGAATGCAGTGTGGTGCATTCAAGTACCAGTCCAGGTATATTTTACACGGCAGTCCAGCATCAAGCTCAGCTGTGTTGCATTTCGATGTGCGCCAGTTGTGACGTTCACTGTGCTGCATTCAAGTGCAGTGCAATGTGGGATTTTACTATGTTGCATTTAAACCAAGTCCACAACCTACCTACTCAGTGGCCGAGTGGTTAGAGTGTCCGCCCTGAGCTCGGTAGGTTGTGAGTTCAAACCCCGGCCGAGTCATACCAAAGACTATAAAAATGGGACCCATTACTTCCCTAATTGGCACTCAGCATCAAGGGTTGGAATTGGGGGTTAAATCACCAAAAATGATTCCTGGGCGCGGCACCGCTGCTGCCCACTGCTCCCCTCACCTCCCAGGGGGTGAACAAGGGGATGGGTCAAATGCAGAGGACAAATTTCACCACACCTAGTGTGTGTGTGACAATCATTGGTACTTTAACTTTAACTTTAACAAAGTGCGGTGCACTCAAGTATAGTCAAGCATTGGGGGTTCCGCAGTGCTGCATTCAGGTGCAGTCCAGCCCCGACTGTCGCCGTGATGCATTCAGGTGCTGTCCTATGTGAGATTTTGCTGCGCCGCATGGTTGCGGTGCCTCCGAGTGCGGTCCGACAATGTGATATTTCTGGTTCGACCGTGGTGCATTCAGGTGCTCGCCAGCTTTATCTCTTATTGTGACGCATACAACCGGGGCTGTGCGTGGGGCTCTGCTGTGGTGCATTCAGGTGCCGCCTAGCCATGCGACGCGGCTCCGTGAAAAGGAGGGATGAGCGTGAAAGAGTGGAACTAATCACAACACGCGACACGAGGCTCGCATCCTAATTTCAGATTAGCCACATCACACACACACACACGTACACACACGCACACACACAGATTTTAACCTTTTGTTTTGCACCTATTTTATAACGTAATATTTTCAAGGAAAACGTCCATTTAACAATATTTGCCTGACTATTATTTTGCATTACCACTGTCAAAGGTCAAAAGGACCAAACGTTGAATGCTCAAAGTTTCAAGGGTTCTTCTTCCATCTGGTGATGGGTGGTCAAGCGAGTCGGGGTCAAAGGTCAATCCAGTATACGTCCAGTAAACATAAAAAGGTCTAATCAAGTCCCAGTCGGTGTGTGTTTACTGACTAATGGATCCCTCCAGTAGGACCTCGGTGTGTTTGTTTGCTAGTTGCACTAACGAGCCGGGGCCTGTGTTTGGACTGTCAAAGTGGGCGGGGCTTCTGTCTCGGCGTGACACTGGTTTCCAAACAAATTTTGGGGGGATTGTTGTTGCAGGGTCCATCTCAGTTTCACAGAGATTCCGGCCATGTTGTCTTTCCTCCTCGTCTGCAGATGTTTGTTGTGATGATGTCCTACTTCTATGAGGTCCAGCTTGGACCTGATATCATCTTTAAAGGACTTTTCCTCCGGCTCCGGGTGTTGTTGACACCCATCAGCGGGGTTCGGGCCGGAGGTGCTTGTCCGAACAACCATTAATAGACATCAACGCTGCCAATTGATTACAATTTGGTCGATTAAAAAAAAGGCCAGTGCAAACATTTGGACTGAGCAGCGTTACCACGGCTCACGCTTTGAAGCAGCTAATCTCCAGACATGTTTGGATTAGAGCGCAGTAACTCGCACATCAACACATCTGGATGAGATGTGCATGGAAAAAAAAAAAAGTTGGTGTGTGAGTGCTGTGAATCACACATCCAGACAAATTAGCATGTCGGATTGTAGCAGTCTAATTATGTGGCCATCACGACTCATCAGACCGAAGGGGGAAATTAATTCCCAGACAAAAGTAAAAATAAAGCACAGAGCGCCGGATTTGTTTTTCTTTGTCCGGTTGTTTGTTGACGAAGGATGACGGCATGGACACACAGGACTCTGACAAGGC
>NC_084563.2:9779598-9784598 GCF_033978685.3 Nerophis lumbriciformis | reverse complement strand
ACGCAACGCTGATAGACAAGTACACAATGAAAAATACGGAGCGCTCCCGAATAACTTTTTCATCTTTGGGTTTTGGGGAAAGTAGCAAGTCATGTCAAGTCATGTCAATTCAAAAGGCTCAAGTCCAAGTGAAGTCACAAGTCATTGATGTTAAAGTCTAAGTCGAGTTGCAAGTCTTTTTACATTTTGTCAAGTCAAGTCTAAAGTCATCAAATTCATGACTCGAGTCTGACTCGAGTCCAAGTCATGTGACTCGAGTCCACACCTCTGGTAGTCGCATTCGTCAAACTATTCAACAAAGCTTTCAATTTGGCCCGCCGAACCCAAATAGGCTTGATGAACCCATTCAAACTCGACTTGCTTATGTGTGCAGTTCTCCCGCCACACCACCAGGGGGCAACAGCGAGGCACATGTGTCACAATGAAGCAGCAGTTGGGGTGGGTAGAAGAAGAATACTTGTAAACCTAAATACCGTATTTTCCGGACCATAGGGCGCACCGGATTACAAGGCGCACTGCCGATGAATGGTCTATTTTTGATCTGTTTTCATATATAAGACGCACCTGAGTATAGGGCGCATTAAAGGAGTCTTAGTGTTGTAACGATACCAATACTTTGGTACCGGTACAAAAATTATTTTGATATTATTTCGGTACTTTTCTAAATAAAAGGGACCACAAAAAAATTGCATTATTGGCTTTATTTGAACAAAAAATCTTAGGGTACATTAAACATATATTTATTTTTGTAGTTAAGTCCTTAAATAAAATAGTGAATATACTAGACAACTTGTCTTTTAGTAGTAAGTAAACAAACAAAGGCTCCTAATTAGTCTGCTGACATATGCAGTAACATATTGTGTCATTTATCTACCTATTATTTTGTCAACATTATTAAGGACAAGTGGTAGAAAATGAATTATTAATCTACTTGTTCATTTACTGTTAATATCTGCTTACTTTCTCCTTTCACATGTTCTATCTACACTTCTGTTAAAATGTAATAATCACTTATTCTTCTCTTCTGTGATACTTTACATTAGTTTTGGATGATACCACAAATGTAGGTACCAATCCGATACCAAGTAGTTACAGGATCATACATTGGTCATATTCAAAGTCCTCATGTGTCCAGGGACGTATTTACTGAGTTTATAAACACAATATAAATTTTTTTTAAACGAAAGATGTTGTGATGGCTAAAAATATTGACGTTATCATAGTAGTATCGACTAGATACGTGTCTGTACTTGGTATCATTACAGTGGATGTTAGGTGTAGATCCACCAATGGCGTTTGTTTACATTGTGATGCCGGTGAGCTATGGTGTGTAGTGAAGCATGTTTAGCTATTCTTCGTCCTGCAGTGATAATGTTACTTGTAAGAAACGTACTTTATTTGTCGCCATGGAGACAAGGATTAGTGATTTAGAAGTAGCTACAACACTGCCGACGGCGGATGGACTTTAGTCGGTAGCTCGCTAGCCATGTCTTAAAGCACGTCTTCCTCTTCAGTGTTATAACTTCACCTTTATCTTTACTTTTTAAGCCAAAATGCGTCCGTTCTCCCTTTTCTGTCTACACACTGTGTCTGCTTGTAAGTACTCTGTGTGTGTGGGACCGGTACGTTTCAGAGATGGTATAGTACCGAAAATGATTCATTTGTATCGCGGTGCTATACTAATACCGGTATACCGTACAACCCTAAGTCTTATTATCTTTTTTTTTTTCTAAATGTAAAAGACTTCCTTGTGGTCTACATAACATGTAATGGTGGTTCTTTGGTCAAAATGTTGCATAGATGATGTTTTACACATTATCTTCAAGTTACTTTCTGACAGTCACTTCAGGATGCGTCGTTTTGTGGGCGGTCTTATTTACGTGGCTCACCTTCGGCAGCGTCTTCTCCCCGTCATCCTTGTTGTAGCGGTGTAGCGTGCAAGGACGGGAGTGGAAGAAGTGTCAAAAGATGGCGCTAACTGTTTTAATGACATTCAGACTTTACTTCCATCAATAAAGGAGTAGCATCTCCTCATCCGGAAACAACACCGGAAATGTGTCCCGTGAAAAACCGTCCGACCGGAACTCTCTAATAACTAAAGTTCCTTGGGTGAATAATGTAAACTCACTACACCTGTATGTTTTAGCGCTTTCATGGTGAGTTCACTGACAGATATAGGTAAGAACTTTACACTACTTTATATTAGAAATGGCAACAGTGGAGGATGAATGTCACATAACAAGAAGATAGAGAAAATGACAAAGCTTATCGACTACGTTGTCGGCACGGACTTCAAAGGCGGACGCGCTCAATTTTTCCGGATTTATGCAGATCCCAAATACAGATCAACAGGTACCAGAAGGCAAGAAAAGTTGCCTTTGCATAATATTGCGAAACAAAACGCCAGATAATATGTTTTACCTTATACACACACCATAATAACACTCCTATGTTGAAGCCCATCAAGCAGTGTGGCTTCATAGCTTACCAAAGTCGTACGATTTTTAAGCGCCGTGTGTAATATTCTATATTTTCAATGGAACATATAAAAGGTTGGTGATGTTTACTTGAGTCATATTGCCATCATAGTGCAGTCTACATGTCTCTCTTATGTTTGACTGCCATCTACTTGCCACACTTATCATTACACCATGTACCAAATAAAATAGCTTCGAGGTCGGTAAGCGAAACCAGAATTATTCCGTACATTAGGCGCACCGGGTTATAAGGCGCACTGTCGTGTTTTGAGGAAAACAAAATATTTTAAGTGCGCCTTATAGTCCGGAAAATAAGGTAAATTGCAAAATCAGACTTTTGACAGCGACTGGACAACAAAGTAGAAATGTTCTGCTCAGTCAAACCTTTGTAAGTAGCTGTTGTGCATAAATATATTTAGTTTTTGTTTTGAAATTGCTGACTTTGTGTTGTCTTTTGTATTTGCGGTGTTGTTTGTTGTCCGAGAGTAACTTAAAGCTCATTGAATACATGTAGCGCTAAATTTGACCTGTAGAGGGCGATAACGCTCCACCTTAGGTTTGATTGTGATGAGTCACATTCATTGTGTGCAATGTTTGACGTGGATGTTGTTTAATATCTATATCTGTAAACATATTTAGTTTATTGTGTGAATGTATTAACACTAAGCCGCACCCACTAGATTTTAGAAGGAAATTTACAAATTTTGCTTGGAGTGATGATGAAGAAACGCTACGGACGACCAGTAGACAGAATCTCACTTAGACTTCCTTTTCATGGCACAAAACAGAAGTTAATACTGCAGTGAGAAAATGTAATAGCACACCTTCTATTGTGTTTATGTCGAATACACAATGGACGTTATACTTTCGTAATGTTTGTTTTATGTTTGTATTTTCAGTCTACAAACCTAAATGAAGAAAGAAGTGTGAAGAAATAAAACTGAGCAGGGAAAATATTTCAAAAGAAGGAACATCCACCCTCAACAAAAATTCTGGAGCTTCTGTTTCTTCATTATGAATGAAGAAACCATACGAGTAGAAACGCTACGGACGACTAGTAGACGGAATCTCACTTATACTTCCGGTTCAAGACACGAAACAGAAGTTAATAGTGTGGACACCTGTAGTGAGAAAATGCGTCAAAGCAATAACAAACCTTCTATTTTAGTTACGTCAAATAAACAATGGACGTTATACTTTTGTAATGTTTGTTTTATGTTTATATTTCTAGTCTTACAAACTTAAATGAAAGAAGAAGTGTAAAGAAATAAAACTGAGGATGGAAAATATTTCAAAAGAAGGAACATCAATCCTCAACAAATTTCTGGAGCTTCTGTTTCTTCCTGCTGTTAACTATCTGTCCAACTGAATACGCTGGAAACGAGTAGAGAGGGCGTAATAATTAATTTATTGACAGTGCAGTGTGAAAGCGGATGCTTTTACTTTGTAATTAGGTAAACACAAAGGAATCTAACCTGCAGATGCACTTTCTAACAACAAATGTGGCTGTCCGGCCCCTGAGCCCTTGGGCTTTTGAAACTGCGGCCCTCTTCATTGTGTAGTTGAATAACCCTGGTTTACTCTAATACGCTGAACTGTTATCGGGGGATTATGTTCACTACGATATTTACACCTAAAACTTTCTCCAGCCAAGGCCGATATTTATCCACTATGATATCAGAACAACTCACACCTACTTTTCTTATTCCGTACTTTGTATTGAGGAACGTTAAAATAGCTTTGATGGAGAAAAAAGACCAAGTATAAAAACCCTTACCTATTTATTATTAACCCTTTTGAATGGACTTCGGCTGATTTTGAGCTGAAGTGGAATGGTAATTGTTTTTTAGTGGCCACAAAGTATTCATTAAGTGAGTTGAATGATGCAGACACGTTTGTTACTGGATACTTTCGAATACGCTTCTTCTTGTAGACCTTGTATTTGTGAGTAGTATGCAAACTATAATGATTTGATACTTGTTTATATTGACAAATGTGCTGTTTTAGACTGCAATATTGTTCAAGTAAGGACAATGATTATGTATGTCTAGCTTGTGTTGCCTATAACTTACCATGTTTACCTTTTTGAAAACAGTGTTCGGGGAAAATCAATCAATGTTTATTTATATAGCCCTAAATCACAAGTGTCTCAAAAAAGGCTGCACAAAAACGCCGTTACGTAAAAAAACGACCCTATTAACGCCGTTAGTTTTTCTAGTTGGGGGCGGTATAGCTCGGTTGGTAGAGTGGACGTGCCAGCAACTTGAGGGTTCCAGGTTCGACCCCCGCTTCCGCCATCCTAGTCACTGCTGTTGTGTCCTTGGGCAAGACACTTTACCCACCTGCTCCCAGTGCCACCCAAATCTAACAGATATTGGGTTTCACTGTGTAAAAGAGCTTTTGAGTCACTAGAGAAAAGCGCTATATAAATAAAATTAACTTCGCTTCACTAGTAACAAGTATCATTTTCCGGACTATACGGTGCACTGGCATATAAATCGCACCCACTGGATTTTAGAAGGA
>NC_084563.2:9749598-9774598 GCF_033978685.3 Nerophis lumbriciformis | reverse complement strand
TTACTGTTCAAACTGTGTGGCCAAAACGATCAAATAGACTTGTTAAATAAAACCTCTGCCTTGTTTTGAATGAATACTCGGGCCTACCACGCTACTGTATTTTGTTATTGGTCGTTATGGTGGTGCTTGGAGAGCTAAGTGTTTTCTGAGGTGATGAAAAATTTGAGAACTACTGGCTTATAAAAGAGAACAAGAACATTAAAATAGTAAAAGTATTATCGCCACAATTTAAAACGTGTTCACTCTTCTGTCATTGCAAGGAAGGACAAAGCTTTTTTAATTTTTTATTTAATTTTTTTTCAAACGAGGCACTTATTTTAAATCTGTATCCAAAAGTAGACTTTTCAATCATTTAGTGTTGTGAATGGATGCATTTGATTTAATTATGGTACGTTTTTAGTCTACTTTATACCTGCATTATCCTTTCCATCCTTACCCTTTCCATCCTTTGTAACTGAGCTACTTTCTGGAACAATTTCCCTTGTGGATCAATAAAGTTTGCCTCAGTCAAAATAAAGTGATACAAAAATGATCAAAATAAATTGCTTTATTAAACAACGTTTGTTTTGTCGTTGTAATCTTTTATATGGCATTGTTATTGAAATGAAACCATGGTAACGGTGACGGCGTGTAGGAACATAACTGCCGTAACACAAGTTGACAGGAAGTGACCTAGTCTTCGTGCATGCCTATGATAATACAGTAGGGAAGAGATCCACCATTCCTCGGTGGATCTCGCACGAGAGGAAGAGGACAGGTACATAATTATGCAATGCAGTCTGCTGAAAATGATGGACAGTGCCACTCTACATAAAAGCCGTGGTCAAAGTAGACATTTAAAAATATTCAACTATCTACTGCCATCTGGCGACTAAAGCGGATGGCACAACTCCCCAATTTGTCACGTTTCATGTGTCAGGTAATTTATTTACCAATGTACGGATCCGTTCGGCTTCAAAATCAATAGTTTTGTTGAATAACGTTTGTTTTGTAGTTGTAATCTTTTATATGGCATTGTTATTGAAATAGAGTTTAGAGAAAAGAAAACCATGATGGCGCGTAGGAACATAATTTCCGTAACAAGTTGACAGGAAGTGACCTCGTCTCCTCACATGGCTGGACCGATCGCCATAGTGACAGTACGTGCCTACTATGATAATACAGTAGGGAAGATAGCCACCATTCCTCGGTGAATCTCGCACAAGAGGAAGAGGACGGGCACATCATTTTGCGATGCAGTCTGCTGAAAATGATGGACAGCGCCACTCTACATAGAAGCTGTGGTCAAAGTAGACACATTTGAAAATAATAAACTCCCTATTGCCGTCTGGCGGCTATGGTGGATGGTATAACTCCCCAATGTGTCACGTTTCACGTGTCAGGTAAATTGTTTACCCATGTACGGATCCGTTCAGTTTGAAAATCAATAGTTTTGTAAATAACGTTTGTTTTTTAGTCGTAATCTTTTATATGACATTGTTATTGAAATAGAGTTCAGACAAAAGAAAACCATTTGACGGCATGTACGAACATGCATGCATGGGAAGCGATTCACCATTCCTCGGTGGATCTCGCACGAGAGGAAGAGGGCGAGTACATCGTTTTGCAATGCAGTCTGCTGAAAATGATGGACAGCGCCACTCTACGTAGCAGACACATTTGAAAAATATTCAACTCCCTAGTGCCATCTGGCAGCTAAAGTGGATCATATAACTCCTCAATTTGTCACGTTTTATGTGTCAGGTAAACGACACGGAATGGGGCCTTTATGCACGTAAATGTAATGAAGGCCCGTGACATCGACTACTGTCAAAGATCC
This sequence comes from Nerophis lumbriciformis, assembly GCF_033978685.3. Taxonomy (NCBI): domain Eukaryota; kingdom Metazoa; phylum Chordata; class Actinopteri; order Syngnathiformes; family Syngnathidae; genus Nerophis; species Nerophis lumbriciformis. Next base: position 9,772,779 of record NC_084563.2, on the reverse strand, counting down.
TTAACTGCAGTGCACCATAGTCTAAAAAAACTAAACAAGCAAAGTTTTCTCCTCCGTCTTCTCCCCGCCAGCGCAGACATGAAAGACTGTTTTAAAGTCATCTCCAGTGCGGAGGAGAGGAAAAACGTTGACACCTCCAACAGTCCTGGGCCCCGACGATGATGATGATGATGATGCTCGTTAAGAGTCAGGAGAGGGCGCCTGGCAAGAGCAGGTCACCCCGCTTCTCATGTCAGCGGCGCTTTCAAGTGTCCTCCTGCGTCGCCGCGGATGACAACAGACAATCGATAAGGCGCTTGAAATGAAAAGGAGGCGCCGCTTTTTCGCCCCCGAGGCGGAAAGATTTCGCAGCCGGCGAGCTCCTCTGAACTCCAGGCGTGGCGCTGCACCTTTGTGCGTGAGAAAGAGGCGGCTCTTGACAGCTCGCCTTCTTCTTCTCCGTCCTCCCTCGCTCTCTTTTTGTGTAGGGAGAACATAGACCAGCATCACGCCTCTTTTTTTTCTGTGTGTGTGTGTGTTCTTGTATTTCTACCCTCCTTGAGACATCAACAAGGAGAAGTACCTTCCGTATGAGGACCGGTGAACAAGTTAGGACCGAAATCCTGGTCCCAATACTGAAAACCATTGCATCTAATAGAGAGCCAAATACTAGAGTCCGTGAACATTGCTCCAAAGTCAGGATTTTTTGATAATTTGATGTTCATGCAAAAGTAAACATTGACAGGTGCAAAGGCAGCAATATATGATACAACTGGACAGGATTTATGGGGAAAAGTACCTTCCATACAGGGACTGGTGAACAAGTTAGGACCGAAATCATGGTCCCAATACGGAAGACCATTGCATCTAAATACTAGAGTCCGTGAACATTGCCCCAAAGTCAGGATCTTTTGGTTGATTTAATGTGCATACAAAAGTAAACATTGACAGGTGCAAAGGCAGCAATATATGATAAAACTAGGCAGAATTTATAAGGAAAAGTACCTTCCGTATGAAGACTGGTGAACAAGTTAGCACCGAAATCATGGTCCCGATACGGAAAACCATTGCATCTAATAGAGAGCCAAATACTAGAGTCTGTGAACATTGCTCCAAAGTCAGGATTTTTTTTTGGTGAATTTAATGTGCATACAAAAGTAAACATTGACAGTTGCAAAAGCAGCAATATATGATAAAACTGGACAGGATTTATAAGGAAAAGTACCTTCCATATGAGGACCGGTGAACAAGTTAGGACCGAAACCATTGTCCCGATACGGAAAACCATTGCATCTAAATACTAGAGTCCGTGAACATTGCTCCAAAGTCAGGATTTTTTTGTTGATTTAATGTGCATACAAATTAAACATTGACAGGTGCTAAGGCAGCAATATATGATAAAACTGGACAGGATTTATGGGGAAAAGTACCTTCCATACAGGGACTGGTGAACAAGTTAGGACCGAAATCATGGTCCCAATACGGAAGACCATTGCATCTAAATACTAGAGTCCGTGAACATTGCTCCAAAGTTGGGATTTTTTTGTTGATTTAATGTGCATACAAACGTAAACATTGACAGGTGCAAAGGCAGCAATATATGATAAAACTGGACAGGATTTATAAAGAAAAGTACCTTCCATATGAGGACCGGTAAACAAGTTAGGACCAAAACCATGGTCCCAATACGGAAAACCATTGCATCTAAATACCAGAGTCCGTGAACATTGCTCCAAAGTTGGGATTTTTTTTGTTGATTTAATGTGCATACAAAAGTAAACATTGACAGGTGCAAAGGCAGCAATATATGATAAAACTGGACAAGATTTATAAGGAAAAGTACCTTCCATATGAGGACCGGTAAACAAGTTAGGACCAAAATCATGGTCCCAATACGGAAAACTATTGCATCTAAATACTAGAGTCTGTGAACATTGCTCCAAAGTCGGGATTTTTTTTTGTTGATTTAATGTGTATACAAAAGTAAACATTGACAGGTGCAAAGGCAGCAATATATGATAAAACTGGACAGGATTTATAAGGAAAAGTACCTTCCATATGAGGACCGGTGAACAAGTTAGGACCGAAACCATTGTCCCGATACGGAAAACCATTGCATCTAAATACTAGAGTCCGTGAACATTGCTCCAAAGTCAGGATTTTTTTGTTGATTTAATGTGCATACAAATTAAACATTGACAGGTGCTAAGGCAGCAATATATGATAAAACTGGACAGGATTTATGGGGAAAAGTACCTTCCATACAGGGACTGGTGAACAAGTTAGGACCGAAATCATGGTCCCGATACAGAAAACCATTGCATCTAATAGAGAGCCAAATACTAGAGTCTGTGAACATTGCTCCAAAGTCAGGATTTTTTTTTGGTGAATTTAATGTGCATACAAAAGTAAACATTGACAGTTGCAAAAGCAGCAATATATGATAAAACTGGACAGGATTTATAAGGAAAAGTACCTTCCATATGAGGACCGGTGAACAAGTTAGGACCGAAACCATTGTCCCGATACGGAAAACCATTGCATCTAAATACTAGAGTCCGTGAACATTGCTCCAAAGTCAGGATTTTTTTTGTTGATTTAATGTGCATACAAATTAAACATTGACAGGTGCTAAGGCAGCAATATATGATAAAACTGGACAGGATTTATGGGGAAAAGTACCTTCCATACAGGGACTGGTGAACAAGTTAGGACCGAAATCATGGTCCCAATACGGAAGACCATTGCATCTAAATACTAGAGTCCGTGAACATTGCTCCAAAGTCGGGATTTTTTTTGTTGATTTAATGTGCATACAAAAGTAAACATTGACAGGTGCAAAGGCAGCAATATATGATAAAACTGGACAGGATTTATAAGGAAAAGTACCTTCCATATGAGGACCCGTGAACAAGTTAGGACCAAAACCATTGTCCCGATACAGAAAACCATTGCATCTAATAGAGAGCCAAATACTAGAGTCTGTGAACATTGCTCCAAAGTCAGGATTTTTTTGGTTAATTTAATGTGCATACAAAAGTAAACATTGACAGTTGCAAAGGCAGCAATATATGATAGAACTGGACAGGATTTATAAGGAAAAGTACCTTCCTTATGAGGGCCGGTGAACAAGTTAGAACCAAAATCATGGTCCCAATACGGAAAACCATTGCATCTAAATACTAGAGTTTGAGAACATTGCTCCAAAGTTGGGATTTGTTTGTTGATTTATTGTGCATACAAAGGTAAACATTGACAGGTGCAAAGGCAGCAATATATGATAAAACTGGGCAGAATGTATAAGGAAAAGTACCTTCCGTATGAAGACTGGTGAACAAGTTAGGACCGAAATCAGGGTCCCAATACGGAAAACCAATGCATCTAAATACTATAGTCTGTGAACATTGCTCCAAAGTCAGGATTTTTTTGTTGATTTAATGTGCATACAAAAGTAAACATGAACAGGTGCAAAGGCAGCAATATATGATAAAACTGGACAAGATTTATAAGGAAAAGTACCTTCCATATGAGGACCGGTAAACAAGTTTGGACCGAAACCATTGTCCCGATACAGAAAACCATTGCATCTAATAGAGAGCCAAATACTAGAGTCTGTGAACATTGCTCCAAAGTCAGGATTTTTTTGGTTAATTTAATGTGCATACAAAAGTAAACATTGACAGTTGCAAAGGCAGCAATATATGATAGAACTGGACAGGATTTATAAGGAAAAGTACCTTCCTTATGAGGGCCGGTGAACAAGTTAGAACCAAAATCATGGTCCCAATACGGAAAACCATTGCATCTAAATACTAGAGTTTGAGAACATTGCTCCAAAGTTGGGATTTGTTTGTTGATTTATTGTGCATACAAAGGTAAACATTGACAGGTGCAAAGGCAGCAATATATGATAAAATTGGGCAGAATGTATAAGGAAAAGTACCTTCCGTATGAAGACTGGTGAACAAGTTAGGACCGAAATCAGGGTCCCAATACGGAAAACCATTGCATCTAAATACTATAGTCTGTGAACATTGCTCCAAAGTCAGGATTTTTTTGTTGATTTAATGTGCATACAAAAGTAAACATTAAAAAGGTGCAAAGGCAGCAATATATGATAAAACTGGACAAGATTTATAAGGAAAAGTACCTTCCATATGAGGACCGGTGAACAAGTTAGGACCGAAACCATTGTCCCGATACAGAAAGTCATTGCATCTAATAGATAGCCAAATACTAGAGTCTGTGAACATTGCTCCAAAGTCAGGATTTTTTGTTGATTTAATGTGCATACAATTTAAACATTGACAGGTGCAAAGGCAGCAATATATGATCAAACTGGACAGGATTTATAAGGAAAAGTACCTTCCTTATGAGGGCCGGTGAACAAGTTAGAACCAAAATCATGGTCCCAATACGGAAAACCATTGCATCTAAATTCTAGAGTCCGTGAACATTGCTCCAAAGTCAGGATTTTTTGTTTATTTAGTGTGCATACAAATTAAAAATTGACAGGTGCAAAGGCAGCAATATATGATAAAACTGGACAGGATTTAGGGGGAAAAGTACCTTCCATATGAGGACCGGTGAACAAGTTAGGACCGAAACCATTGTCCCGATACAGAAAACCATTGCATCTAATAGAGAGCCAAATACTAGAGTCTGTGAACATTGCTCCAAAGTCAGGATTTTTTGGTTGATTTAATGTGCATACAAATTAAACATTGACAGGTGCAAAGGCAGCAATATATGATAAAACAAGACGGCAGCTAAAGAAGGACTTCCCTATTCATCCTCGATGAAACCCGCCAGGTGAACAGCTGATTTTACGACTCCCGGTGCTGACGTAAGACAACCCACGTCCCATATGTGACCATAGGATGAACAAAAACACTACCGTACTCTACTAAGACTATGGTGGCCATAAACACTTAGCTTGTACAGCTGGGTTGCCCAAAGTGCGGCACAGGGGCCATCTGTGGTCATGTTTGTCATCGGCCTTAAGCACGTTACAAAAAAAAAAAAAATAAAGATCTCATTTGCACCCCTGGTGGTGAAATCTATCAAAATGAGGGTGGTCCCAAAAAGGAGGGATTTTTCAAATTGACTGAGTGTCGGTTTTAAAAGTGCTCCCCCTCTGGTCAACATATGAAATAACAAGTGTGTGTAAGAAATTGAAATTCGCCCCCTTTGTCAAAAATGTATTTATAAAAATTAATAAATGTATATAGAGACATACTGTAATAACAAAGTAAATAATGAAGATTAAAAAACATTAACAAAAAAAAAAATTACTTAAGGTTTACCTTTTTTATATTTGCATAGTTTGTATATAATATTAATGTTTTAGATACAAATCTTTATATATCTAGAAAGGGTGGTCCTAAAGAGGTAGGCATTTTTCGGATGTCCCAAAAAGGTAACAAATACAAGAAAGTGTGTGTGAGTGGGTGTGACGTCGAGATGCCGTGGAATGTTTGAAGTAACCGTAACATCCTAACTTGTCCTACAAGTGTGACAATAAATTCAAATTAGTGCTGTCAAATGATTTTTTTTTTTTAATGGTTACATTCTGTTTTATCAAACAAGTGTGAAAATAAGTTAAAAAAAAAAAAAAAAATAGTGCCGTCAAATGATTATTATTTTTTTGACCATAACATCCTAACTTGTCATACAAGTGTGAAAATAAGTTTAATTTAGTGCTGTCAAATGATTTATTCATTTTTTGATCATATATTGCTGCCTTTGCACCTGTCAATGTTTAAATTGTATGCACATTAAATTAACAAAAAATCCTGACTTTGGAGCAATGTTGACAGACTCTAGTATTTAGATGCAATGGTTTTCCGTATTGGGACCCTAATTTCGGTCCTAACTTGTTCACCAGTCTTCATACGGAAGGTACTTTTCCTTATAAATTCTGCCCAGTTTTATCAGATATTGCTGCATTTGCACCTGTCAATGTTTAATTTGTATGCACATTAAATCAACAAAAAAATCCTGACTTTGGAGCAATGTTCACGGACTCTAGTATTTGGCTCTCTATTAGATGCAATGGTTTTCCGTATCAGGACCAGGATTTCGGTCCTAACTTGTTCACCAGTCTTCATACGGAAGGTACTTTTCCTTATAAATTCTGCCCAGTTTGATCATATATTGCTGCCTTTGCACCTGTCAATGTTTACTTTGTATGCACATTAAATCAACCAAAAGATCCTGACTTTGGGGCAATGTTCACGGATTCTAGTATTTAGATGCAATGGTCTTCCGTATTGGGACCATGATTTCGGTCCTAACTTGTTCACCAGTCCCTGTATGGAAGGTACTTTTCCCCATAAATCCTGTCCAGTTGTATCATATATTGCTGCCTTAGCACCTGTCAATGTTTAATTTGTATGCACATTAAATCAACAAAAAATCCTGACTTTGGAGCAATGTTCACGGACTCTAGTATTTAAATGCAATGGTTTTCCGTATTGGGACCAGGATTTCGGTCCTAACTTGTTCACCGGCCCTCATATGGAAGCTACTTTTCCTTATAAATCCTGTCCAGTTTTATCAGATATTGCTGCATTTGCACCTGTCAATGTTTAATTTGTATGCACATTAAATCAACAAAAAAATCCTGACTTTGGAGCAATGTTCACGGACTCTAGTATTTGGCTCTCTATTAGATGCAATGGTTTTCCGTATCAGGACCAGGATTTCGGTGCTAACTTGTTCACCAGTCTTCATACGGAAGGTACTTTTCCTTATAAATTCTGCCCAGTTTGATCATATATTGCTGCCTTTGCACCTGTCAATGTTTACTTTGTATGCACATTAAATCAACCAAAAGATCCTGACTTTGGGGCAATGTTCACGGATTCTAGTATTTAGATGCAATGGTCTTCCGTATTGGGACCATGATTTTGGTCCTAACTTGTTCACCAGTCCCTGTATGGAAGGTACTTTTCCCCATAAATCCTGTCCAGTTGTATCATATATTGCTGCCTTAGCACCTGTCAATGTTTAATTTGTATGCACATTAAATCAACAAAAAAATCCTGACTTTGGAGCAATGTTCACGGACTCTAGTATTTAGATGCAATGGTTTTCCGTATTGGGACCAGGATTTCGGTCCTAACTTGTTCACCGGCCCTCATATGGAAGCTACTTTTCCTTATAAATCCTGTGCAGTTTTATCAGATATTGCTGCATTTGCACCTGTCAATGTTTAATTTGTATGCACATTAAATCAACAAAAAAATCCTGACTTTGGAGCAATGTTCACGGACTCTAGTATTTGGCTCTCTATTAGATGCAATGGTTTTCCTTATCGGGACCATGATTTCGGTGCTAACTTATTCACCAGTACTCATACGGAAGGTACTTTTCCTTATAAATCCTGTCCAGTTTTATCATATATTGCTGCCTTTGCACCTGTCAATGTTTACTTTTGTATGCACATTAAATCAACCAAAAAATCCTGACTTTGGAGTAATGTTCACGGACTCTAGTATTTAGATGCAATGGTTTTCCGTATTGTGCCGTCAAATGATTATTATTTTTTTGACCATAACATCCTAACTTGTCATACAAGTGTGAAAATAAGTTTAATTTAGTGCTGTCAAATGATTTATTTATTTTTTGATAGTTAATCCGGACAGCATATGTTGGCATTTACTTTAACAATAGGGTTTGCCTGAGTGGCTTGACAGGATTTATATGATTTTTTTTTTTTTAAAGATTACATTTTTAAACTGATTAATCACACTTTTGAATTTGGATTAATCACGATTAATCGCAGGTTATTCAACCCATGCATACTAGAAATTAACTTTTAAAAAGTCCAATATTTGAACAAAAAATGCAATTTAATTGCCAGAATGTCCTGCAGGAACATGTTGTAAATGTTTGAATTAGAACTATCAAAATGACAAAGTTAATTATTCACCAAAAAAATAATTTAGATTAATCGTGCAATTTATTTTGACCTTACAAGCTCTTTTACCTCAACCGCTATACGGTCAGTGATCAGATCAAAGCATATGTCAGTGGTGTATTCAGAATTTTGGATAAAACTGTTACCAAATTTTTGCAAATAAATGACATGACATTCTAGCAATACAATTATTTTTTTGTAAAAAAAATAATGGGGTTTGCAGCAGATTTTAAATATGCAAGTGGGTAATCACCTGTGATTAATCACGATTAATCGAAAGTCCAAAATGATTATTCTGTTTTGAAAGATTAATCTCAGTTTTAATTGAATGGATTTAATTGATTTCTGCAAAACGTGCCAACAGTTTTATCTAAAGTCCAGTCGGGGTTAGTTTTGAAGTGAAACTTGTGCACAATGTACTGACCCACACCACCTTACAGGTAACTCCGCCTTGATACATGATTACTGCGATAATTGTCTGCGATTAATCACATGAATTAACTAGTTAAAACATTGAAAAGGACAGTGATAGCTTTTATTAATGCAACATGCTCACATATCCTGTTTGACATTAATTGTCAAGCGAGTGTAAAAAGGACTTAACCACTATAAAGCACCCCCAAAATAGGTCTAGACCAGGGGTCGGCAACCTTTACCACTCAAAGAGCCATTTTGACCCGTTTCGCAAATTCAAGAAAACAATGGGAGCCACAAAACTATTTTTAAATTTAAAATGAAATAACACTGCATACAGTTTTTTGTTTTGTTTTGTGCTATGTATAAACCAGACACGCGGCCCGCGAGACGTTATTTCGCGAGTTCTGTATGAATGGCGCTTCACAGCGTCATACTTGCCAACCCTCCCAATTTTTCCAGGAGACTCCCGAAATTCGGGGCAAGTATTCTCTCGAATGTCTGCTGATTTTCACCAAAACTACATTAATAAGGGCCTGCCGTGATGGCACTGTCTTTAGCGCCCTCTACAGGCTGTATAAACAGCATACTTATACTTAGTCAACAGCCATACAGGTTACACTGAGGGTGGGCGTATAAAACAACTTTAACACTGTTACTAATATGCGCCACACTGTGAACCCACACCAAACAAGAATGACAAACACATTTCTGGACAACATCCCCACCGTAACACAACATAACAAATACCCAGAATCCCATGCAGCACTAACTTTCCCGGGCTACATTATACACCCTCGCTACCACCAAACCCCGCCCCTCCCCCAACCCCCTCTCCCCCGGGGGGGGGGGGGGTTTGGTGGTAGCGGGGGTGTATAATGTAGCCCGGAAGAGTTAGTGCTGCATGGGATTCTGGGTATTTGTTCTGTTGTGTTTATGTTGTGTTACGGTGCGGATGTTCTCCAGAAATGTGTTTGTCATTCTTGTTTGGTGTGGGTTCACAGTGTGGTGCATATTAGTAACAGTGTTAAAGTTGTTTTATATGGCCACCCTCAGTGTGACCTGTATGGCTGTTGACCAAGTATGCCTTGCAGTTGCAGTCACTTAAGTGTGAAGGGCAGAGCCTGCATACAACATGTGACTGGGCCGGCACGCAGATAGTGTAAAATCGTAACTCTAAAGGCACGCCCTCAATATTGTTGCCCCGGGAGATTTTCGGGAGACGCACTGAAATTCGGAAGTCTCTAGGAAAAATCGTGAGGGTCCGCAAGTATGCAGCTAAGCGCATCAGAGTGATCAAAGAGCCGCATGCGGCTCCGGAGCCGCGGGTTGCCGACCCCCTAGTCTAGACTAATGAATGATTGCTGCTACTTATTTTGTTGCAGAAAAAGCCAAAGAAAAAGCGAAAAAACATAGTCCATCCTGGCTAAATAAATGACTGTAAGAGATTTTATTTTGAAGGTCTCAAAGTGTGAACTTTGCATGGTTTTTGTTCCCTCATAAAAGGCACCTGTGATTGTGTTTGTCCCTGCGATATCTAATAAAACAATAAGGCCTTTGTAGCACAATGACATAACAATGTTTGCTTATTAGACAAAACACAGAAACAATGAATATGATAAAATGGTCAATTTTGATGGTGCGCTCAGTCATGCTTTCGGGAATTCCCTGGCGGAGCGAGGATGCTAATTACTGCATTAATGGGAGTATGACTAAAAATGTAAAAAGGGGATTATAGCCGAGGGGAGAAGAAGACAACATATCAGGAAAAGGATCTATAAAGAACATTTGCATGCTAGCCAGCTGTTCACTTTAATGCGCAACATGAGATTGATTTATTTTATTTTTTATTTTTTTAGTACCGGCCTTTAAATCAGGGGTGTCCAATAGCTATGGCGGCATGCAGGAAATTACACTTTGGTGAAAAAAACGTTCCAATGTAAGTAAATGACAACCAGCGTCCTCTACAGTGGACATTTGTGGACACGCATAAATGGGGCTGTTATATTACCATGTGTAAAAAAAATAGTTTTAAAAGACCATACATAAAAGAGCCATTTTTTGTCTTTTAGCAGATGTAAAAGAAAAAAAAAAACCATAAGTAAATGGGGCTATTTTTTTACCGCGTGTAAAAAAAAAAATTACCATAAAAAAATAGAGCTATTATTTTACCACGTGTAAAAAAAATCTATACAAATAGGAGACCATAAATGAATAGGGCTAATATTTTACCACGTGTAAAAAAAAACTAAACAAAAAAAGCTGACCATAAATAAATACGGTTATTTTTTTTTACAACGTGTAAAAAAATAAAAAATTACCATAAAAAATAGGGCTATTATTTTACCACGTGTAAAAGAAAAGAAAAAAAAAATACATAAATTAATAGGGCTATTATTTTACCACATGTAAAAAAACAAAAAACCATAAATGAATAGGGCTAATATTTTACCACGTGTAAAAAAAACTAAACAAAAAAAACTGACCATAAATAAATACGGCTATTTTTTTTACAACGTTTAAAACATTTTAAAATTACCATAAAAAAATAGGGCTATTATTTCACCACGTGTAAAAGAAAAGAAAAAAAAAACATAAATTAATAGGGCTATTATTTTACTACATCTAAAAAAAACAAAAACATAAATGAATAGGGTTAATATATTACCACGTGCAAAAAAAAATAAACAAAAAAAAGACCATAAATGACTAGGGCTATTATTTTACCACGTTTAAAAAATAAAAAAAAACATTTAAAAGACCATAAATGAATAGAGCTAATATTTTTACTACGTGTAAAAAAAATTATAAATTAAATACAAAAAATTACCATATGGGGCTATTTTTTTTACCACGTGTAAAAAAACAAAACAACAAAAATTAGCACAGACAAAAGTCCACTGCAGAGGACGCTGGTTGTCGGGAAGTTTGGCAAAATCTGAACATAACATTTGTTATAGGTGACGCAGTTCTTCTCACGGTTCAATGTTTGACATGCTTTATCAGTATCACTTCAAACCATGCGTCGAAAAGCTGTGCACTACAAAACGTGCCCATTAATCGTACTTCCTCAGCACAAATGTATTCAGTGTTGTGTCTATGGTGCTCCTGATTTAATGTTGCTGATCAATTTTAATTGACTTTATTTAACTTTAGTTTTCAGTATCAAATGGTTCCAGTTGGTCGACAATGTTTGAAAGTTGAAATAAGGGATTTTTTTTTTTCAGGCAAATTGATGCACTTTATATATTTTCTGTCACAGACTAAAAACAATGTTAATAAAGTAATCATTTTTTGTAAGTTGTATTATTTATTGTTAATACGGATACAATACTATATGCAGAGGTGTACTTGTAACAATTTCTATACCCAAATGATACTATTTAGAGTGGGGGCATTTTTTCCTCATGGGGGGCGTAACAGAAAATAATTGCGAAACACTGATACAAAGTAATTTCTAATAATGAATTCATGTTTGTTTTACAATACGCAGAGGGGCCGACAAAAAAGAGTGAGGGGCTGAAAATGGGTCCCACGCCACACTTTGGACACCACCGAACCAAACAAAATTTAATTAATCCCACTTTAGAGTACACACTAAAAAATGCTGGGTTATTTTGACAACCCAATTTATGAGTTACGGGTGTTGGCTTAAATTTTCGGAGTTATTTTTAATGACGGGCAATCCGTTTTGGGGGTTTTAAGGGTATTATTTTAACTCAATTTCTGGGTTTTCACAATTTTGAACCATTTTTGGGTTGTTTTTCAGTGAGTAACGCATTTTTGGGTAAAATGTTTTTTTATTAAAAAGTATATTTTTTCTTGAAGGGATTTTATTATGGATGAATCTCATTAACATTATCTTATGTATATGAACATATTTCAGCATGCTGTATAGAACTACTATCACCAAAATGTCACTCATATCTTGCTTTTGAGTACATTTGAATGGAATAAAAATTATTTTGATCAGTAGTTGGTAAGGAGTAGGACAAACCAGCAGTAAAATGTATCATTTTTAAACAAATATTGGGTCAAGGAGCGCTAAATTGCACAACCCAATATTTGGGTTGGGAATAACCCAACATTGTAGTGAGCATAACCCAGCTTTTGTGTTAAATACATTAAACCCAATAGTTGGGTTATGAATCAACCAACATTAAGTTAGCACAACTCAACGTTTGGGTTAAATAATTCAACAAAAAAGTTGGGTCGAAAAAATTAACCCAAAATGTTGAGTTAAAATAACTCAAATTAGGGACTCGTCCGTTTTCAAACCAACAGTTGGGTTATGAGTTGCGAGTATTGGGTTACATTTTGGAGTTATTTTTATGAAGAGCAATCCATTTTTTGGGTTATAAGGGTATTATTTTAACTCAATTTCTGGGTTTTCAGGTGCGGTAGTGGAAACAAATATGGAATAAAAATAAATCACACAAGTAGTAATAAAGATAAAAAATAAGAATTGAAATAAACAGACTACTATCCATTAAAAACAATAAGCAATCCTGAACAATATACAAAACAATATACAAAATACTGTACAATATACAGAACAAAACAAGAGTACCAGAGTAATAAAGTAATAACAATCAGTGTCAGACGTATTGCACTCGAAGGGTAATATTGCACAGTAGGGTATTAGAGTAGGATATTGTATAGGGGTGAATTATTTATTACAAGTTTGAGTTCAATATGGTTCAAAAAATCATTTTGATCAGTAGTTGTGAAGGAGTAGGACAAACCAGCAGTAAAATGTATAATTGTTAACCAAATATTGGGTCAACGAGCGCTAAATTGCACAACCCAATACTTGGGTCGGGAATAACCCAACATTGTAGTGAGCATAACCCAGCTTTTGTGTTAAATAAATTCAACCCAATAGTTGGGTTATGAATCAACCCACATTGAGTTAGCATAACTCAACTTTTGGGTTAAATAATTCAAAAATTGGGTTGAAAAATTAACCCAAAATTTTGAGTTAAAATAACTCAAATAAGGGACTCGTCCTTTTTAACCCAGCAGCTGGGTTAAAATTGGGTTATTTCCATAACCCAATTTATGAGTTGTGAGTGTTGGGTTAAATTTTGGAGTTATTTTCATGAAGAGCAATCCATTTTTGGGGTTATAATGGTATTATTTTAACTCAATTTCTGGGTTTTCAAAACTATGAACCATTTTTGGGTTGTTTTTCAATGACTAACGCATTTTGGGGTCAAATGTTGTTTTATTACAAAGGTACTTTTTTTTTAAGGGAATTTTATTATGGATTAATCTCATTAACATTATCTTATGTACATGAACATATTTGAGCATGCTGTATAGAACTACTATGACCAAAATGTCACTCATATTTTGCTTTTGAGTATATTTTAATTGAATAAAAATAATTTTGATCAGTAGTTGTGAAGGAGTAGGACAAACCAGCAGTAAAATTTTTAACCAACTACTGGGTCAAGGAGCGCTAAATTGCACAACCCAATACTTGGGTTGGGAATAACCCAACATTGTAGTGAGCATAACCCAGCTTTTGTGTTAAATAAATTCAACCCAACAGTTGGGTTATATGAATCAACCCACATTGAGTTAGCATAACTCAACTTTTGAGTTAAATAATTCAAAAGTTAGGTTGAAAAAATTAACCCAAAATTTTGAGTTAAAATAACTGAAATAAGGGACTCGTCCTTTTTAACCCAGCAGTTGGGTTAAAATTGGGTTATTTTTTTAACCCAGCATTTTTTAGTGTGTATATAATATTTTGATAACCCAATTTATGAGTTGTGAGTGTTGGGTTAAATTTTGGAGTTATTTTATGAAGAGCAATCATTTTTTTGGGTTACAAGGGTATTATTTTAACTACATTTCTGGGTTTTCAAAACTATGAACCAATTTTGGATTGTTTTGAGTTAAAATAACTCAAATAAGGGACTTGTCCTTTTTAACCCAGCAGTTGGGTTAAAATTGGGTTATTTTTTTAACCCAGCATTTTTTAGTGTGTATATAAAATTTTGATAACCCAATTTATGACTTGCGAGTGTTGGGTTAAATTTTGAAATTATTTATATGAAGAGTAATCAATTTTTTGGGTTATAAGGGTATTATTTTAACTACATTTCTGGGTTTTCAAAACTATGAACCAATTGTGGGTTGTTTTGAGTTAAAATAACTCAAATAAGGGACTCGTCCTTTTTAACCCAGCAGTTGGGTTAAAATTGGGTTCTTTTTTTAACCCAGCATTTTTTAGTGTGTATATAATATTTTGATAACCCAATTTATGACTTGCGAGTGTTGGGTTAAATTTTGGAGTTATTTATATGAAGAGCAATCCATTTTTTGGGTTATAAGGGTATTATTTTAACTACATTTCTGGGTTTTCAAAACTATGAACCAATTTTGGGTTGTTTGGAGTAAAGATAACTCAAATAAGGGACTCGTCCTTTTTAACCCAGCAGTTGGGTTAAAATTGGGTTGTTTTTTAACCCAGCATTTTTTAGTGTGTATATAATATTTTGATAACCCAATTTATGAGTTGTGAGTGTTGGGTTAAATTTTTGAGTTATTTTATGAAGAGCAATCAATTTTTTGGGTTACAGGGGTATTATTTTAACTACATTTCTGGGTTTTCAAAACTATGAACCAATTTTTGGTTGTTTGGAGTTAAAATAACTCAAATAAGGGACTCGTCCTTTTTAACCCAGCAGTTGGGTTAAATTTGGGTTATTTTTTTAATCCAGCATTGTTTAGTGTGTATATAATATTTTGATAACCCAATTTATGAGTTGTGAGTGTTGGGTTAAATTTTGGAGTTATTTTTATGAAGAGCAATCCATTTTTTGGGTTATAAGGGTATTATTTTAACTATATTTCTGGGTTTTCAAAACTATGAACCAATTTTGGGTTGTTTTGAGTTAAAATAACTCAAATAAGGGACTCGTCCTTTTTAACCCAGCAGTTGGGTTAAAACTGGGTTGTTTTTTAACCCAGCATTTTTTAGTGTGTATATAATATTTTGATAACCCAATTTATGAGTTGTGAGTGTTGGGTTAAATTTTGGAGTTATTTTTATGAAGAGCAATCCATTTTTTGGGTTATAAGGGTATTATTTTAACTACATTTCTGGGTTTTCAAAACTATGAACCAATTTTGGGTTGTTTGGAGTTAAAATAACTCAAATAAGGGACTCGTCCTTTTTAACCCAGCAGTTGGGTTAAATTTGGATTATTTTTTTAACCCAGCATTTTTTAGTGTGTATATAAAATTTTGATAACCCGATTTATGAGTTGTGAGTGTTGGGTTAAATTTTGGGGTTATTTTTATGAAGAGCAATCCATTTTTTGGGTTATAAGGGTATTATTTTAACTATATTTCTGGGTTTTCAAAACTATGAACCAATTTTGGGTTGTTTGGAGTTAAAATAACTCAAATAAGGGACTCGTCCTTTTTAACCCAGCAGTTGGGTTAAAATTGGGTTATTTTTTTAACCCAGCATTTTTTTTTGTGTATATAATATTTTGATAACCCAATTTATGAGTTGTGAGTGTTGGGTTACATTTTGGAGTTATTTTATGAAGAGCAATCATTTTTTTGGGTTACAAGGGTATTATTTTAACTACATTTCTGGGTTTTCAAAACTATGAACCAATTTTGGGTTGTTTGGAGTTAAAATAACTCAAATAAGGGACTCGTCCTTTTTAACCCAGCAGTTGGGTTAAAATTGGGTTATTTTTTTAACCCAGCATTTTTTAGTGTGTATATAAAATTTTGATAACCCAATTTATGACTTGCGAGTGTTGGGTTACATTTTGGAGTTATTTTTATGAAGAGCAATCCATTTTTTGGGTTATAAGGGTATTATTTTAACTACATTTCTGGGTTTTCAAAACTATAAACCAATTTTGGGTTGTTTGGAGTTAAAATAACTCAAATAAGGGACTCGTCCTTTTTAACCCAGCAGTTGGGTTAAAATTGGGTTATTTTTTCAACCCAGCATGTTTTAGTGTGTATATAACATTTTGATAACCCAATTTATGAGTTGTGAGTGTTGGGTTAAATTTTGGAGTTATTTTATGAAGAGCAATCATTTTTTGGGGTTACAAGGGTATTATTTTAACTACATTTCTGGGTTTTCAAAACTATGAACCAATTTTGGGTTGTTTTGAGTTAAAATAACTCAAATAAGGGACTCGTCCTTTTTAACCCAGCAGTTGGGTTAAAACTGGGTTGTTTTTTAACCCAGCATTTTTTAGTGTGTATATAATATTTTGATAACCCAATTTATGAGTTGTGAGTGCTGGGTTAAATTTTGGAGTTATTTTATGAATAGCAATCATTTTTTTGGGTTATAAGGGTATTATTTTAACTACATTTCTGGGTTTTCAGAACTATGAACCAATTTTGGGTTGTTTTGAGTTAAAATAACTCAAATAAGGGACTCGTCCTTTTTAACCCAGCAGTTGGGTTAAAATTGGGTTATTTTTTTAACCCAGCATGTTTTAGTGTGTATATAAAATTTTGATAACCCAATTTATGACTTGCGAGTGTTGGGTTAAATTTTGAAATTATTTATATGAAGAGCAATCCATTTTTTGGGTTATAAGGGTATTATTTTAACTACATTTCTGGGTTTTCAAAACTATGAACCAATTTTGGGTTGTTTTGAGTTAAAATAACTCAAATAAGGGACTCGTCCTTTTTAACCCAGCAGTTGGGTTAAAATTGGGTTATTTTTTTAACCCAGCATTTTTTAGTGTGTATGTAAAATTTTGATAACCCAATTTATGAGTTGCGAGTGTTGGGTTAAATTTTGGGGTTATTTTATGAAGAGCAATCATTTTTTTGGGTTACAAGGGTATTATTTTAACTACATTTCTGGGTTTTCAAAACTATGAACCAATTTTGGGTTGTTTTGAGTTAAAATAACTCAAATAAGGGACTTGTCCTTTTTAACCCAGCAGTTGGGTTAAAATTGGGTTATTTTTTTAACCCAGCATTTTTTAGTGTGTATATAATATTTTGATAACCCAATTGTGAGTGTTGGGTTAAATTTTGGAGTTATTTTATGAAGAGCAATCAATTTTTTTGGGTTACAAGGGTATTATTTTAACTACATTTCTGGGTTTTCAAAACTATGAACCAATTTTGGGTTGTTTGGAGTTAAAATAACTCAAATAAGGGACTCGTCCTTTTTAACCCAGCAGTTGGGTTAAAATTGGGTTATTTTTTTAACCCAGCATTTTTTAGTGTGTATATAAAATTTTGATAACCCAATTTATGACTTGCGAGTGTTGGGTTAAATTTTGGAATTATTTATATGAAGAGCAATCCATTTTTTGGGTTTTAGGGTATTATTTTAACTACATTTCTGAGTTTTCAAAACTATGAACCAATTGTGGGTTGTTTTGAGTTAAAATAACTCAAATAAGGGACTCGTCCTTTTTAACCCAGCAGTTGGGTTAAAATTGGGTTATTTTTTTAACCCAGCATTTTTTAGTGTGTACAGTATATAACATTTTGATAACCCAATTTATGAGTTGCGAGTGTTGGGTTACATTTTGGAGTTATTTTTATGAAGAGCAATCCATTTTTTGGGTTATAAGGGTATTATTTTAACTAAATTTCTGGGTTTTCTAAACAATGAACCAATTTTGGGTTGTTTGGAGTTAAAATGACTCAAATAAGGGACTCGTCCTTTTTAACCCAGCAGTTGGGTTAAAATTTGATTATTTTTTTAACCCAGCATTTTTAGTGTGTATGTAACATTTTGATAACCCAATTTATGAGTTGCGAGTGTTGGGTTAAATTTTGGGGTTATTTTTAGGAAGAGCAATCAATTTTTTGGGTTACAAGGGTATTATTTTAACTACATTTCTGGGTTTTCAAAACTATGAACCAATTTTGGGTTGTTTGGAGTTAAAATAACTCAAATAAGGGACTCGTCCTTTTTAACCCAGCAGTTGGGTTAAAATTGGGTTATTTTTTTAACCTAGCATTTTTTAGTGTGTATATAATATTTTGATAACCCAATTTATGAGTTGTGAGTGTTGGGTTAAATTTTGGAGTTATTTTATGAAGAGCAATCATTTTTTGGGGTTACAAGGGTATTATTTTAACTACATTTCTGGGTTTTCAAAACTATGAACCAATTTTGGGTTGTTTGGAGTTAAAATAACTCAAATAAGGGACTCGTCCTTTTTAACCCAGCAGTTGGGTTAAAACTGGGTTGTTTTTTAACCCAGCATTTTTTAGTGTGTATAAAAAAAGTTGATAACCCAATTTATGAGTTGTGAGTGTTGGGTTAAATTTTGGAGTTATTTTATGAAGAGCAATCATTTTTTTTGGGTTACAAGGGTATTATTTTAACTACATTTCTGGGTTTTCAAAACTATGAACCAATTTTGGGTTGTTTGGAGTTAAAATAACTCAAATAAGGGACTCGTCCTTTTTAACCCAGCAGTTGGGTTAAAATTGGGTTATTTTTTTAACCCAGCATGTTTTAGTGTGTATATAAAATTTTGATAACCCAATTTATGACTTGCGAGTGTTGGGTTAAATTTTGAAATTATTTATATGAAGAGCAATCCATTTTTTGGGTTATAAGGGTATTATTTTAACTACATTTCTGGGTTTTCAAAACTATGAACCAATTTTGGGTTGTTTTGAGTTAAAATAACTCAAATAAGGGACTCGTCCTTTTTAACCCAGCAGTTGGGTTAAAATTGGGTTATTTTTTTAACCCAGCATTTTTTAGTGTGTATAAAAAAAGTTGATAACCCAATTTATGAGTTGTGAGTGTTGGGTTAAATTTTGGAGTTATTTTATGAAGAGCAATCATTTTTTTTTGGGTTACAAGGGTATTATTTTAACTACATTTCTGGGTTTTCAAAACTATGAACCAATTTTGGGTTGTTTGGAGTTAAAATAACTCAAATAAGGGACTTGTCCTTTTTAACCCAGCAGTTGGGTTAAAATTGGGTTATTTTTTTAACCCAGCATTTTTTAGTGTGTATATAAAATTTTGATAACCCAATTTATGAGTTGCGAGTGTTGGGTTTAATTTTGGGGTTATTTTTATGAAGAGCAATCCATTTTTTGGGTTATAAGGGTATTATTTTAACTATTCTGGGTTTTCAAAACTATGAACCAATTTTGGGTTGTTTTGAGTTAAAATAACTCAAATAAGGGACTCGTCCTTTTTAACCCAGCAGTTGGGTTAAAATTGGGTTATTTTTTTAACCCAGCATTTTTTAGTGTGTATATAAAATTTTGATAACCCAATTTATGACTTGCGAGTGTTGGGTTGAATTTTGAAATTATTTATATGAAGAGCAATCCATTTTTTGGGTTATAAGGGTATTATTTTAACTACATTTCTGGGTTTTCAAAACTATGAACCAATTTTGGGTTGTTTGGAGTTAAAATAACTCAAATAAGGGACTCGTCCTTTTTAACCCAGCAGTTGGGTTAAAATTGGGTTATTTTTTTAACCCAGCATTTTTTAGTGTGTATATAAAATTTTGATAACCCAATTTATGAGTTGAGAGTGTTGGGTTAAATTTTGGAGTTATTTTTATGAAGAGCAATCCATTTTTTGGGTTATAAGGGTATTATTTTAACTCAATTTCTGGGTTTTCAAAACTATGAACCAATTTTGGGTTGTTTTTCCAATGAGTAACCCAATTTTAACCCAGCAGTTGGGTTAAAATTGGGTTATTTATTTTATAACCCAACATTTTTTAGTGTGTAATAATTTTTTGGGGGCAATTCTGTACAATCCTGATATATAGTTTTTTGCAAATGTCGAGGCTGTGCTGCTCCTGTGCACCCACGACCCCCGCACTAACGCGCCCCTTTAAAGGCGCGCACACGCACACGGGTGGGGGTGGGAGGGGAGGGGTGGACACGCAGCGCCACTCCTGGAGCGTCTTTCGGGGCGGAAAAAAAAAAAAAAAAAAAAAAAAGTTGTGGAAGGCAGAAGAGAAGAAGAGGAGGAGGAGGCAGAGTCGCGCGGACCTCCCGACGTTCTGGTCGTGTCTTGTGGATAACAGCGAGAGAGAAACACGGGACTTTTATTTTTTATTTTTTAATTATTATTATTTATTCGGGTATTGCACGTCAAAAGTGTAGGCGGACTTTGCGTGTGTGTTTGCGCGGTGGAATATCTCGGCAGGCACGCACACACGCACCCACGCACGCTGTGAAGAATTCCTAACCCGCCGGCGTCAGCACGTGGTAAGTCAAAATATTATATTTGGTAATACAAAAAATGTTAAATAAAAATGCACCTCTTAATTGTTTTTAATATGTGCGTATCCGTGGTGCACATTTCACTAAAACAATTAATAAAGTGATGAGAAAGGACTATAATAATAATAATAATAATAAATAATAATAATAATAATAATAATGTTGGGGGCTTGGAAAAAACACAATATATATATTTATATATTTTTCTGTTGAAATATGTCCTTTATTTGCCCATAATGAACCAACTGTTTAATCATTATTATGTATAATATTTTTTTGAATTATACATAATTGTCTTTAGAATAATATGACCAAAATAATACCGTGCAATAATAATAATAAAATGAAACATTAGGTTTAATTAAAGCAAAGCGGTCCCGTAAGACCGGCGGGGCCAGCTTTCTGTCCTCACCGGGCCCGGTGCCACTTGGCCCCCCGCCGCCCCCCCTTCCTCCCCCGCCAAACAAGAAACGATGGATGGGTCATTTTAACCATTAAAAATAGTGCCGCTTTATTTTAAGCCGCTCCCTTTAACGGGAATACAATATTTGTCAACGTGCATATATATATACATTTTTTTTTTTTTTTTATTGTACAAATATTTCAACAAGTCCAAAAGAGGTCTTAAATGTGGCTCCTCAGGGGGCCCCCCCTCGTTATGATGAGATAACACGCGTGACCTTTCACCTTTACATATATGTTGTTGTTTTTTTTTTTCTCTCTCTCCACACCTTCATCGTGTTGACGCCTTGTCATATTTAACCCCCGATATTTGCATATTTGTCCGACGAAGGGAAGATGCTGAGGAGCAGGTGAGGGAGGAAGAAGGGGAATAAAAATAAATAAATAAATTAAAAAAAAAAAAAAAAAAAAAAAAAAAAAAAGCGGCTGACATGCAAATTGTGTGCAGGACTTGAATTATCATAAGCAAACATGGCGAGCGGCGGCTAATAAAAGCCCATCTGTGTAACTTCATATGGAGGAGCAGCATAATGAATTTTGTAATATCCCGCCGACAGACATCTCAATCAGAGCATAATCCTCCGACTTTACCTCCAGATCACTGCGCGGCCTCCGCCTGCCTGTACAAGGGGGAATACCGTAATGCACTTTGTGTGTGCGTCCCCCCCAAAAAATAGTCCACAACTTTCGGATCAATAAAAATATAGGTTTCCTTATTGACATGTTTTTTAATCAATTATAAATGATGCGTTCTTGCACGGTCGTGATCCGCTAAACCCGTTTATTAACAATTGTATAAATAAATTAAAAAACATAAATACAGGATGCAATTATTTTTTTTATATATAATGTGATTTTTTATGATTTTTTTATTTACCTTCTTTAATTTTTTCTTCTTTTTTTGTAGGTATTTTCACGTTTGCCATCATGGATTCCCACTGCCGCAAACTGGCCACCACCTGTGCACAAATAGGTAAAATATACACGCGTGTGTGTGCGTGTATGTGTGTGTGTTTTAATCGAGTTGACACTAAGCATCCGTCATGAAATTTAAATGTAAATAAATTAAAGAAATTTACATAAATCAAACAAAATTAATTCAAACGGTTTTGCCTAATATTGGCTGTTATTTTATTACTCTTTTTTTTTTTTAAATAATATGTATTTATTCATTTGATAGGGAAAACATAATACAGGTACTGAAAAACAGACACGTTTTTTTTTTGTTCCACCCCCCAAAAAAATGTAATAAAAAATACCAAAAAAATACAAAAACACAGAAAAATAGTAAAAGTAAAATATTATCTCGTCCTACATTTCAGTCACAGTGGGTAGCAACAGGGGCGCCGCTAGGGATTTTGGGCCCCATGAAAAGAATCTTTACAGGGCCCCCAACACAGTGTCATTATTTTTTTCTGTATTATAATTTCATCATCATTAGGGGCCTCTCTGGGACCCTCTCCATCATGGGCCCCTAGAATCCGTCTCCTTTACCCCCCCTTTTCGGCGCCCCTGGGTAGCAATGTACCGCCTTCCTCTTCAACACAAGCAGATATAGAGAATCACAATAACTGACAAAAAGGAAGAAAAAAAATTAAATAAGTAACAACTAAAATAAAAATCACAAACATACAGAGAAGTGTCACTGAATAAAAACAACAGCAACAAAGAAAAAAGAGTTGAGGTGAGTGAAAAGGTTCATTGTCAGCAGTGAGTATCTTTAATTTAGCTATTTAACTAATTACTGTTATTTTATTACGTAATATTGTATTATTTTCTGTTTTTATTTGCTTTTATTGTCTTATGTGCCCAGTGCGGCACTTTCGTCAAAAAATAAAGTTTGACCTAACTTAAATAACATTTTTTTTTTTAAAAGGTAAAAATAAACTAGATTATTTTGTCCCTACTCCACTTCATTAGGAGGCACAATGACATATATTCTGTGACATATTATTGAAAAACAACTAATTACATCAAACAATAATATTTTGAATGCACTTGTTTGAATACTGATTTAATTCATAACTGGAAAATAATTATTTAGCGTCATGATTACATTTTAAGTGCATTTGTGCGGTGGAATTTCACCCGTGGTTGGACGGCCGAGTCCCGGCCTGGGAAGCAGCGCGTTGCTGGTTCTCTGTATAAAAGGGTGACAT
>NC_084563.2:9724598-9744598 GCF_033978685.3 Nerophis lumbriciformis | reverse complement strand
TTTTCACAACATTTTAAATATGAATTAATGCACTTTTTAAAATGCTATTTTTAAATAGTTACAAATTGAACAATTATAATGATACAAGGAAAGGCAGGCATAGTTTATTTTCATAACCGGCTTTACAGAAGACTACAAGAAGGCTAAAATAATCATAATTCTGATTAAATAGAGTAGTATAGAATACAAAATTAAAATCCAAAAGTGTATAAAATGCTTGCAGTTGTCATATATGCACAATTGCATCAAAGTGCCAAAGTGCATTAATTTTATAATAACATGTAAATAAAACAAGATAATACCCAAAGATTTAAAAATACAGTTTTGGAGCATTCTAGTTCCAACCCATGAAATACAAAACATGTTTGCACAACATTTTAAATATGAATTAATGCACTTTTTTTTAATTGCATTTTAAAATAGTTACAAATTTAACAGTTATAATGATATAAGGAAAGGCAGACAGGGTTTATTCACACAACAACAACCCTCTTTACAGAAGATTACAAGAAGGCAAAAAAAAAAATCATAATTGTAATTAAAATTATACCATGCAATCATCATAAAAACAACCAAATTAAAATTAAAATCAAAGAGCGTATACAATGCTTACAGTTGTCATATATGCTTAATTGTATAAAAGTGTCAATAAGATGTAAATAAAACAAGATAAAAATACAGCAAATGTAACATAATTCCTACCATGAATATTCCAGTTTCAACCCATGAATTAGAAAAGCTGTAAATATTCTGCACGACCCGATAAATCCTCCCCGGTGTTCCCCGCCAGGTGTGGTTCAAGAACCGGCGCGCCAAGTGGAGGAAGCGGGAGAGGAACCAGCAGGCCGAGCTGTGCAAGAACGGCTTCGGGCCGCAGTTCAACGGACTCATGCAGCCCTACGACGACATGTACCCGGGCTACACCTACAACAACTGGGCCGCCAAGGGGCTGACGTCGGCCTCGCTGTCCACCAAGAGCTTCCCCTTCTTCAACTCCATGAACGTCAACCCGCTGTCGTCGCAGGCCATGTTCTCGCCGCCCAACTCCATCTCGTCCATGACGTCCGGCATGGTGCCGACGGGCGTGACGGGCGTGCCGGGCTCCAGCCTCAACGGCCTCAACAACTTGAACAACCTCAGCAACCAGGCGCTCAACTCCGGGGTGCCCACGCCGACGTGCCCCTACGCGCCGCCCACGCCGCCCTACGTGTACCGGGACACTTGCAACTCCAGCCTGGCCAGCCTGAGACTGAAGGCCAAGCAGCACTCGAGCTTTGGATACGCCAGCGTGCAGAACCCGGCCACGAACCTGAGTGCGTGTCAGTACGCCGTGGACAGGCCGGTGTGAGGGCGTCCACGCCCGCAGTCCAGAGTACGACCCCCGCGCGGAGCATGGCCGGCGGATCAGTTCGGCGTCATTTGGGTTTGATTTTTTTTTTTTTTTTTTTTTTTTGGAAGGGGATGAACATTATTGTGACTCTTCCCTCCCACGCAGCGCACAACCTAATCCATTCATTCTATTCTGAGTGATCCGATGGCTTCTCATGGGGGGGTTTTATTTTGAAGTCGGCCACAGGAACAAGAGACTACTATATTATTATTTACCTTTTTTTTTTTCTTTTTTTTTTTTTTTCAAAAAGGGCACTAAAAACTGAACCACTGAAAATAACATTTTAAGTTTTATTCCAGGATTTTTTTTTATTTTTTTATTTTTTTTTGTCACCATGAGGATTTTAGTATGGAAGCCTGTTTCCGCCGCTAAATAACAAATACCCCAAAGGTAATAATTATGTCATTAAAAAAAAAAATCGAAATTATGGAATAAAAAATCGTAATTATGAGATAAAGTCAAAATGATGAGATTAAAAGGTCGAAATTCTAAGATAAAAAGTCATAATTATGAGATAAAGTCAAAATGATGAAATTAAAAGGTCGAAATTCTAAGATAAAAAGTCATAATTATGAGAAAAAGTAAAAAGTATGAGATAAAAGTAACAGTTATGAGATGAAGTCAAAATGATGTGATAACAAGTCACTATTATGAGATACAAATGTCAAAAATGATGATATAAAAAGGTCATAATTATCATATAAAAGTCAAAATTATGACATAAAAAGTAAAAATATGAGATAAAAGTAACAGTTATGAGATGAAGTCAAAATGATGTGATAACAAGTAACTATTATGAGATAAAAATGTCCAAAATTATGAGATAAAAAGTCATGATTATGATACAAAAGTCAAAATTATGACATACACGGTCAAAATAATGAGATAAAGGTAACAAATATGAGATTAAGTCAAAATTATGAGATAAAGTCAAAATGATGAGATTAAAAGGTCGAAATTCTAAGATAAAAAGTCATAATTATGAGAAAAAGTAAAAAGTATGAGATAAAAAGTAACAGTTATGAGATGAAGTCAAAATGATGTGATAACAAGTCACTATTATGAGATACAAATGTCAAAAATTATGATAAAAAAGTCATATATATGATATAAAAGTCAAAATTATGAGATACAAAGTAAAAATATGAGATACAAGTAACAATTATGAGATGAAGTCAAAATTATGTGATAACAAGTAACTATTATGAGATAAAAATGTCCAAAATTATGAGATAAAAAGTCATGATTATGATACAAAAGTCAAAATGATGACATACACGGTCAAAATAATGAGATAAAGGTAACAAATATGAGATTAAGTCAAAATTATGAGATAACAAGCAATTATGAGATAAAAAATGTCCAAAATGATCAGATAAAAAGTCATAATTATGATATAAAAATCTAAATTATGAGATAAAAGATCAAAATAATGAGATAACTGTAACAATTATGAGATAAAGTCAAAATTATGAGATAAGTCACAATTATGGGATAAAATTGTCAAAAATTACGAGATAAAAAGTCATAATTATGATGTCAAAGTCAAAATTATGACATACAAGGTCAAAATAATGAGATAAAAGTAACAATTATGAGATTAAGTCAAAATTATGAGATACAAAGTAACAATTATGAGATAAAACGTCAAAGATTATGAGATAATAAGTCATAATTATGATCCATCCATCCATCCGTTTCTTGGGGGCACTGGAGCCCAGCTACAATCGGGCGGAAGGCGGGGGACACCCTGGACAAGTCGCCACCTCATCGCAGGGCCAACACAGATAGACAGACAACATTCACACTCACATTCGCACACTAGGGCCAATTTAGTGTTGCCAATCAACCTATCCCCAGGTGCATGTCTTTGGAGGTGGGAGGAAGCCGGAGTACCCGGAGGGAACCCACGCAGTCACGGGTAGAACATGCAAACTCCATACAGAAAGCTATAAAATTCAAAATGATGTGATAAAAGATCAAAATAATGAGGTAAATGTAACAATTATGAGATAAAGTCAAAATGAACAATTATGGGATAAAATTGTCAAAATGATTAGATAAAAGATAAAAAAATAATGAGTATAAAGTCACAATTATAACATAAAAAGTCATTATTATGAGATAAAAAGTAAAAATTGTGTGATAAAAAGTCATAATTATGATGTAAAAATCACAATTATGAGATAAAGTCAAAATTATGATATAAAAAGTAACAATTATGAGATAAAAATGTAAAAAATTATCAGATAAAAAGTCATGATTATGATATAAAAATCTAAATTATGAGATAAAAGGTCAAAAATAATGAGATAAGTCACAATTATAAAATTAAAAACTCATTAATATGATATAAAAAGTTGAAATTGTGAGATGAAAAGTCAAAATTATGAGATAAAAGTCGAAATTATGAAATATAAAAATCAAAATAATGAAATGAGAGTAAATAATATGCGTTATTAAGTCATAATGATGACCAAAAAGTCTTAATTATAAGAAAATCCAAATTATGAGGAAAAAAAATCAGCATCGCACAATGAGGAGTGAAAAAGCTGGAAACTCAGGAGCAGTTTGGACTTTTTATACCACAAATGTGACTTTTTAAACTCATAATCATACACCTTTACTTTTTCCATAATTTGGACTATCTCATAATGTTGACTTTTTATCTCCTAACTTTGACTTTTTAAATCTCCAAATTCTGATTTACCATTGTAGTATGTTTTTTTTTAAATTTTGTTTCGTGTCTGAAACGGGCTTCCATATTTGAGACTTTTTCAACTCTTGTAAATATTCCAACTATATATCATCTGCTGCGCTCCGAATGTACGCCCCGGTTCGACTTATTCACGCATGTGAGAAAAGGGGCTCATCAACCAGCCAGAAGAAAAATAACAACAATAATAAGGAATCATGTTTTGCTTGCAATCGAAAAAAAAAAAAAAAAAAAAAAAAAGGGAATGTAAATACTAAAACGCACCGCAGTCGTGTGTTTCTAACATAATATAAAAATGATTATTATTATTAATGTCTGTGTGAATATCGATTTAGAATAGCAATCCTAGATTTAAAAAAAAAACGCATTAAAATGTTCCTGCAAATGATTTGCTCTGTGTATACTATTTGGTACGGAATTATGTTTTTTTTTTTTTTTGTTCCAACATCCAAAAAAAATGTGTTTTATTTAATGGAAGTAAATATATTGTTCAAAGCCACCCTTGCTCTTATTATTGAATCTGTGTGTTAGCGCCATTGTGTCCACTTTGGATGATTGGGACGCACTTGTGCGCCTAATCTATTGCTGACTGTGCCAATACACATTAGCGGGAGATGCCCCGGCAGATTAGCTGCTGAATACATGTCTGCAGCTTCAAATAACATAGGGAATCAACAACACCCAGGCTGGGACCACACAGTCTATTGTAGTGGGGTCATTAGATGGAAGAATGGAGTATACTGCGCACACAAAAAAATAATACAAATAATAAATAATGTTAAAAAAATGAGTTTTGCGGGCATTGCTGCACCAGGGAAAGTTTGCATGAATTTCCCCAAGAGGGATTTGTTCACAAACATGTGCAAACGTGGACGTTATAGGCGGGGAGGCGCCGACGGAGCCAGGCCGGGGAAGGGTTGCCTTTGCCGGGCTGCATGTAGCAGCAAGCCCCGGCGAGGAGGGGCCTAATGTGGGGAGCTTATTTGGGGCAAATTACCAAATTGCACTTTCCTTAAAAAAAAATACAACATTAAAAATATTATTCCTACTTAATGTTTAATTTAAAACATTATTAAAGCTGTTTCATCCAAAACCTAAGCAGTTTTGTGCAACATGTGACTATAAAACCAAGGTACATAATTACATCAATTAACCCACATGCTCTCTATGTCAGACCTGGGCAAATTAAGGACCGTTGAGCTTTTTAATCTGGCCCGCCGGACATTCCCAATTAATTTTTTGGGGGATCTTTAAGATGGAAACTGTAGCCGCCATTAAAATGTGCAGTGGTGTTTTCAAATGACCGTAAGTCTTGAACTATACAAATGATCTCAATGGTTGGAATCGGTCCCGATGTGGTTGGTTATCGATATTGGTAAAAGCCGATCTCACTGATGGATGATCATTATTGGCAGCATAAAACCTGTCGGCGCCATGTTTCGATAACTACGGGTTGCACTTGGGCACTTGGCGATCACTCCAGCAGCACTGAGAGGGGACTCAGCCAAACTGCCTCGAGGTAACGTTGCAATTTTCAATGCCAACAAAGAAACTGACTTAAAAACGCTCCGTTGTAAATTTAGCGAGGCTACGATTTTCCAAAAATGATGCTAATTATAGATTGGCGTTGCTTTTGACATGCTACTGATTAGCATTGGCGATTTTACATGGCGATTTTGTTGTCAATGAAAACCACAACCAAGATGTACGCGGCAATCAAAACAGCTGGTGCGTAATAAGTGCAATATTTACAGTGTTAAAACTTTGTAGGGCACAACAGACAGCAAAGACTGAATTGACTAACACACCATAAATCAGACCTGGGCAAATTAAGGTAAATTAAGCTTTTCAATCTGGCCCGCCGGACATTCCAAAATATTTGTTTTAGATCTTTAAGATGGAAAGTGTAGCTGCCATTATGATGTGCAGTGATGTTTTCTAATGACCATAAGTCTTGAACTATACAAAGTATTTCAATGGTTGGAATCTGCACTTATGCATGATATACTAGTTACTATGGTAATCAAATTAGTTACTATGGTAATGTCAGTCACAGCAGCTCAGATGAGGCACCAAGCAGTGTGGGTGGGGAGTGTTTCCACAGAATGTCAGCCTGAAATGTGGGTGTCAGGGACAGACGCGGAAGGAGAATTTTACAACAAAGTCCTAAAGCTTAGTGATATATTACAGATATATCAGATTGTAGGTGTTTAAGTTTTTTTTACTCTTTAAGTTCATATTTCGCTGTGTTTGTTGCACTTTGTTTGCGTTTCGCTTGATTGTAAAATATGTGGATGGAGAGGGGGGGTGACGTTCATATGTTGTCAATATTCAGTGTTTTATCATTCATAGTTAATATTGTAAATCCCACATTCTTTATTTTCATGTAGATTCTGGGCATTCAATCAGACATTATTGTGAGGTTTTGTATTAGTGTTCCTAAAAATAGATATACCAGCCCCCAGACACATTTTTTCTCAAAATTTAGTGATATATCAGATTGTAGGTGTTTTGTTTTTGTTTTTTTAGACTAGACTTCCTTTATTGTCATTCAAATTTGAACTTTACAGTACACATAAGAACGACATTTCGTTGCATTAGCTCATGGTGGTGCAGGATAAAAGAGCAATAATGTGTAAATATAATATAAATATAATACAGATAAATATATTGCACTTTTGCATATGCATCCATGTTTATGGATGTATGTTTTATTGTCTTTATAGTCCAGCCAGTTAATACGTTTTTTGGGGGGAATTGAGGGGATTATTATGATGCGTTCAAGAGTCTTATGGCCTGAGGGAAGAAGCTGTTACAGAACCCGGAGGTTCTGCTACGGAGGCTGCGGAACCTCTTTCCAGAGTCCAGCAGTGAAAACAGTCCTAAAGATTCTCTACAGATTTCCTGAGCCCTGGTCAGGCAGCGGCTTTTTGCGATCTCTTTACCCTTAGCGTTCATATTTCACTGTGTTTGTTGCATTTTTGTTGCGTTTTGCTTGATTGTAAAATATGGAGGGGGGTGACGTTCATATGTTGTCAATATTCAGTGTTTTATTGTTCATAGTTAATATTGTAAATTACATTATGGGTGTCTCATTCAGTAAAAAAATTTAAAATTTGATTTATTTTTTTAACGTTTTTTAGCATTCAATTAGAGGTTTTGTATTAGTGTTCCTAAAAATAGATATACTGGCCCCCAGATTCATTTGTTTCTCTAAATTTGGCCCCCGAGTCAAAATAATTGCCCAGGCCTACACTAATATTTTGTTTAAATGGGAAAAAAAAGCATACATTTTGCATGAAATGTATATAAAAAGAAAGAACTTACCACTTGGTGCTGATTTAGGAGCTGGTGTCATGTTAGGAGAACCCTCAGGTCAGCTCTCAAGAGGGGGGGATTATACTCTGGAGGCGGAATAAATCACAGTTAGGCCAGATGCTGTTTAATTAAAAGGCACATCTAAAAATAATAACAACGGGCGTAAAAGAGAGTCAGCAGCTCTTGAAGAAGAACGAGCCGCCATCTATCTTGTTGTCCCCAGCATGCACACAATGAGGACTTTTGTGCCGGGGGGCTTTGTTTTCTGGTCGCTCCAGACCGGTGTCACGTTTTTTTGGATGGAGAATTAATCAGCTGGGAGAAGAGGATAAGCCTCGTCTGCCTCTGCAATACACATCTGCACAATCAACATGTGAACTGAGTAAGGGGAGGCCGGGGGGAGGGGGGGTGCAGCGTGAGACTTGTTGGAAATGTGGCTGAAAAGGACTGTGCAAGGTAAGCTGCACGCTCCTTTCATTCTCCACAGCAATTTAGCCGAGTGCAATAATTACACTGGGAGCTGCTTGGATTCTTCCCACGTTTGAGGTGAAGGTTTGACTCCCATTCAAATAGGACGTTTATAATGTGAAGCAAACATTATTTCTGCACTGTCAATATCAGATAAGAACGAAATTTCGTCGCATTAGCTCGTATTTTGCTGTGTTTCTTGCATTTTTGTCGCGTTTCGCTTGATTGTAAAATATGTGGATGGAGAGGATAGGTGACATTCATATGTTAATAATAATAATAATAATAATAATAACTGGGATTTATATAGCGCTTTTCTAAGTACCCAAAGTCGCTTTACATGTAGAACCCATCAAACATTCACACCTGGTGGTGGTAAGCTACTTTCATAGCCACAGCTGCCCTGGGGTAGACTGACGGAAGCGTGGCTGCAATTTGCGTCAACGGCCCCTCCGACCACCACCTATCATTCATCATTCAATTCACCGGTGTGAGTGGCACCGGGGGCAAAGGGTGAAGTGTCCCGCCCAAGGACACAACGGCAGCGATTTTTGGATGGTAAGAGGCGGGGAGCGAACCTGCAACCCTCAGGTTTCTGGCACGGTTGCTCTACCCACTACGCCATGCCGCCCCTAATGTTGTCAATGTTCAGTGTTTTATCCTTCATAGTTAATATTGTAAATCCCACAATCTAAATTTTCACGTACAGTCTGGGTGTCTCATTCAGTAAAAAAATAAAAAT
This sequence comes from Nerophis lumbriciformis, assembly GCF_033978685.3. Classification (NCBI taxonomy): domain Eukaryota; kingdom Metazoa; phylum Chordata; class Actinopteri; order Syngnathiformes; family Syngnathidae; genus Nerophis; species Nerophis lumbriciformis. The sequence goes on along the minus strand of NC_084563.2, from coordinate 9,735,964 downwards.
GTCCATTCCGTTTTTTAAGGCGGTCTGTCATAACGTTTTTAGCCTTCAATCAGACATTGTTGTGCGGTTTTGTATTAGAGTTCCTAAAAATAGATATATCGGCCCCCAGGCACATTTTTTTCTCTAAATTTAGTGATATATCAGATTGTAGGTGGGGGTTTTTTTAGACTATATTTAAACTTAGACTTCCTTTATTGTCATTCAAATGTGAACTTTACAGTACAGATAAGAACACAATTTTGTTGCATTAGCTCGTTGTAGTGTAGGATAAAAGAGCAATAATGTGCAGATATAAATAAATAGATTACTGTACAGATAAATGTATTGCACATATGCATCCACATTTATGGATGTATGTTATATTGTCTTTATATTCCAGCCAGCTAATACATTTTGGGGGGGAATTGAGGGGATTATTATGATGCGTTCAAGAGTCTTACGGCCTGAGGGAAGAAGCTGTTACAGAACCTGGAGGTTCTGCTACGGAGCCTGCGGAACCTCTTTCTAGAGTCCAGCAGTGAAAACAGTCCTTTGTATGGTGGGAGGAGTCTCTACAGATTTCCTGAGCCCTGGTCAGGCAGCAACTTTTTGCAATCTCTTTACCCTTCACGTTCATATTTCGCTGTGTTTGTTGCGTTTCGCTTGATTGTAAAATATGTGGATGGAGAGGGGGGTGTGGCGTTCATATGTTGTCAATATTCAGTGTTTTACCCTTCATAGTTAATATTGTAAATCCCACATTCTTTATTTTAATGTACATTCTGGGTGTCTCATTCAGTAAAAAAATAAAAAGTTCCATTCCGTTTTTTTTAGACTTAGACTTCCTTTATTGTCATTCCAAATTGAACTTTAAAGTATAGATAAGAACACCATTTCTTATCAATAAAGGGGATTAAAATACAGACGACAGGGAAAACAAGGGCATGTTTAAATAATAAAAAAATTAGCATTCATGCACAGGAGACATGCTTGGACAAGAAGATATGCATCTTTTTTCTTTTTTTTCTCCAGTGAGGCCTGCGGTATAAAAATGCATTGTGCTAAAAGTGCTGATTTTATAGTGAGTTGTATTTCACGCAGACAAACATCTGGCTTGAAGTACCACAAAATACAAGAGGATGGGTTTGCACACCACTTCAAAAGTACCACACTTTATTTTATGAGCGCCAGCATGAAAGGAAAAGTAACACAGACTTCTTTTCCACCACATTTTTTTGTGTTGTTGCTGCGATAAATGTTGTGGAGAAGAAGACACAACTTCCGAGTGCTGGAGGTGATATAGTGGGATGTGTGTCAGGGGGAGGTGGAGCAGGGGGTTGGGGGGTGGCGGTGTTGGCTCTGGACCAATGGCGGCCCGGTGGCTTCAGCTTAAGGTCAACCGGCGTGACCTCACACATTCTCACCCTCACCTAAAAGGCTCACGGAGGAGTTGTCCACAATGCAGCGTGAGCGCACAAAGCAACACTTCAAGTTTTGGGGAAGAGTTGAGTTGAGCTAAGTTTGAGTTTATTTCGTACATGCATGCATACAACATGATGCATCACACATGCATGCATACAACGTGATACATCACACATGCATGCAACGTGATGCATCACACACGCATGCATGCATACAACATGATGCATCACACATGCATGCATACAACATGGTTCATCGCACATGCATGCATATAACATGATACATCACACATGCATGCATACAACATGGTACATCACACATGCATGCATACTACATGATACATCACACACGCATGCATACAACATGATACATCACACATGCAAGCATACAACATGATGCATCACAATTTCCAGGTTTGCTATTCAAGCATGTTTGAAAAGGAGTAGGAAGAAGCAGAGTTAATTTAATCCCGCCCCTTTTCCTTTACACAGCAGTTGCTAAAACATGCGTTCACTTCCTGTTCTCAAAGTATTCACAATATACTCCATAAGTAATAACAATAACAATAAATACATAATAATTGTTGAGGTCAAAACTATTTTCCTAAAGGGGAACAATGACATAGAAATAGTCTGTTCCAGGATCAAGCTGTGACTGTGATTGTGTTAGTGTTGTCCTGACACCAATATTTTGGTACCAAAATGTATTTTGATACTTTTTTAAATAAAGGGGACCACAATAAATTGCATCAAAGGCTTTATTTTAACAAAAAATCTTAGGGTACATTAAGCATATGTTTATTATTGCAAGTTTGTCCTTAAATAAAATAGTGAACATACAAGACAACTTGTCTTTTAGTAGTAAGTAAACAAACAAAGGCTCCTAATTTAGTCTGCTGACATATGCAGTAACATATTGTGTCATTTATCATTCATCATTATCATCAATAAAACACTGAATATTAACAACATATGAACATTGCTTCTCAATAGTTGTGTCTCTTTTAAAATGAAGCAAAACACAACAAAAATGTAAAAAAACTGCAAAATATGAATGCAAAGTGGAATAAACACCTACAATATGATGTATTATCACGTACAATTTTGCAAGCCCCGCCCACTCTGCTTTGTTCCTGGTCTGAGTTGCTGTGACGTAGATTACCGTAATAACTCCTATAACACTCAAAAGAGCAGATTTCGACTATTGAAATAGTTTCTAAAGTTCAAGACTTACGGTCATTTAAAAACAGCACTGCACATCATACTGGCGGAGACAGTTTTGATGTTAAAGGTCTAAAAAAATGGCGTAGAACGTCCGGCGGGCCGCATTGAAAATCTTAACGGGCCAAATGTGGCCCGCCAGCCATATTTTGCCCAGGTCTGCAATAGTAGGAAATCATTTAAATATCTAATTGATATTGTTACACCGCCTACCTGTGTTTTTGTCTGATTATAATTGAATGTAATCACTCAATGACCTTGAAAAGTTCAAGATAATTGAATGTGCCGCTCAATCGGTATGATATACAGTATGACATCGCTATTGCCGATTAATGCATTTTATTGCCGATCACAAAGTTCTAAAGCTTAGTGATGTATCACATATATCAGATTGCAGGTGTTTTTTTTACCCTTCGCGTTCATAATTTGCGGTGTTTTTTGCATTTTTGCTGCGTTTCGCTTGATTGTAAAATATGTGGACGGAGAGGGGATGTGACGTTCATATGTTGTCAATATTCAGTGTTTTATCCTTCATAGTTAATATTGTAAATCCCACATTCTTTATGTTCATGTACATTCTGGGTGTCTCATTCAAATTTTAAATTCCATTCCGTTTAAGGTGGTCTGTCATAACGTTTTTAGCATTCAATCAGACAATATTGTGAGGTTTTGTATTAGTGTTCCTAAAAAGTGTTCCAGACACATTTTTTTCTCTAAATTTGGCAAAATAGGTACCCAAGCCTGCCATAAACTATACACTACTGCCATCTAGTGTTGTCCTGATACCAATATTTTGGTCCCGGTACTAAAATGTATTCGATACCTTTCAATACTTTTCGAAATAAAGGGGACCACAAAAAATTGCATTATTGGTTTTATTTTTACAAAAAATATTAGGGTACATTAAACATATGTTTATTATTGCAAGTTTGTCCTTAAATAAAATAGTGAACATACAAGACAACTTGTCTTTCATTAGTAAGTAAGCAAACAAAGGCTCCTAATTTAGTCTGCTGACATATGCAGTAACATATTGTGTCATTTATCTACCTATTTTTTTTGTCAACATTATTAAGGACAAGCGGTAGAAAATTAATTATTAATTCACTTGTTCATTTACTGATAATATCTGCTTACTTTCTCTTTTAACATGCTCTACCTACATTTCTGTTAAAATGAAATAATCACTTATTCTTCCCTTGTTTGATACTTTACATTAGTTTTGGATGATACCACACATTTAGGTATGAATCTGATACCAAGTAGTTACAGCAGTGTTTTTCAACCACTGTGCCGCGTGAGATACAGTCTGGTGTGCCGTGGGAGATTATCTAATTTCACCTATTTGGGTTAAAAATATTTTTTGCAAACCAGTAATTATAGTCTGCAAATAATGTGCCGTCGTTGAGTGTCGGTGCTGTCTAGAGCTCGGCAGAGTAACTGTGTAATACTCTTCCATATCAGTAGGTGGCAGCTGGTAGCTAATTGCTTTGTAGATGTCGGAAACACGTCGTGTGAGACGACGATGGTTTGTTGTGATCATAATATGCAGGCGACAGTGGGAGGCAGTGTGCAGGTAAAAAGGTATCTAATGCTTAAACCAAAAATAAACAAAAGGGGAGTGCCCCTAAGAAAAGGCATTAAAGCTTAGGGAAGGCTATGCAGAACGGAACTAAAACTGAAATGGCTACAAAGTAGGGCTGCAACAACTAATCGATTAAAATCGATTATAAAAATAGTTGGCGATTAATTTAGTCATCGATTCGTTGGATCTATGCTGGCCAGAGGCTACTTTTTATTTTATTTTATTTAAAAAAATTTTTTTTAATAAACCTTTATTTATAAACTGCAACATTTACAAACAGCTGAGAAACAATAATCAAAATAAGCATGGTGCCAGTATGCTGTTTTTTTCCCCAATAAAATACTGGAAAGGATATAAATGTGGTTTGTCTCTTTTATCCGATTATTAATCGATTAATCGAAGTAATAATCGACAGATTAATCGATTATCAAATTAGTTGTTAGTTGCAGCCCTGCTACAAAGTAAACAAAAACAGAATGCTGGACGACAGCAAAGACTTACTGTGGAGCAAAGACGGCGTCCACAAAGTACATCCGAACATGACATGACAATCAACAATGTCCCCACAAAGAAGGATAAAAACAACTGAAATATTCTTGATTGCTAAAACAAAGTAGATGCGGGGAATATCGCTCAAAGGAAGACATGAAACTGCTACAGGAAAATACCAAAAAAAGAGAAAAAGCCACCAAAATAGGAGCGCAAGACAAGAAGTAAAACACTAAACAAGAAAACGGTAAACAAGTCCAAATAAGTCAGGGTGTGATGTGACAGGTGGTGACAGTACACCTACTTTGAGACAAGAGCTATATTGATGCATGCTCGGTTATGCTTTAAAGTCATATCCGACAATTGCGACGACGACTTTTTACTGTCAACTGAGTTTCATTTTTTAATGATTTCTGCTGGTGGTGTGCCTCCGCATTTTTTCAAAGCAAAACATGTGCCTTGGCTCAAAAAAGGTTGAAAAACACTGAGTTACAGGATCATACATTGGTCATATTCAAAGTCCTCATGTGTCCAGGGACATATTTCCTGAGTATATAAACATAATATAAATAAAAATAAAAATTAAAAAAAAGAAGATTTTGTGATGCTAAAAATTATAGATGTAATCATAGTAGTATCGACTAGATACGCTCCTGTACTTGGTATCATTACAGTGGATGTAAGGTGTAGATCTACCAATGGCGTTTGTTTACATTTTGTGACTGACCGGTACTTTTCAGAGGCGGTATAGTACCGAATATGATTCATTAGTATCGCATGGGCATGACGTTAAAGTGCATCCGGCAGTGGAGGCTCCTCTTTGGGGTCTTGGGGCACTAGGAGGTTGCCAGGTGGCCCTTGGCAAAGGCCTAGTACCTGACTGCCCCCTAGCCAGGGATACGGTGAAGACCTCAACGGCGGAGCAGGCGGAAGACGGTAGATTTAAGAACTACCACAACTGCTGCGATGGCGGGAGAAGGCACCCCCACATCCATGTGGGCCCAGTTATGGGGAAATAACAACCCAAGACCTCAACGGTGGAACAGGCGGAGGATGATTGCCAACCCTATGGAGCGTCACAACGGCTGGGATGGCGGATGAAGGCTGCAGCAGAAAAGGGTCCCCAGTCGTCTTGGACTCCATGAAACTGGACCTGTCAAGGATTGACTGTCTGTGCACTAGTCTCCCCATGTTAAACAAAGTCACGCACAGGCATCCTCCATAAAGGGATACGCCCCTACCAGGAGGATCGTCATACTCGCTTCGACCCTACTGCCATCTAATGTCTTGGATTTGCAACTGCAATTGCAACATACTTGCAAATGAGACTTTAATATTAAAAGAAGATATAACAACTGGACAACAGTTATCATTATGGATTCTGATGCGTCATCTATGTTGCTGCTTCTTGATCTTAGCGCTGCTTTCGATACCGTCGATCATAATATTTTATTAGAGCGTATCAAAACACGTATTGGTATGTCAGACTTAGCTTTGTCGTGGTTTAACTCTTATCTTACTGACAGGATGCAGTGCGTCTCCCATAACAATGTGACCTCGGACTATGTTAAGGTAACGTGCGGAGTCCCCCAGGGTTCTGTTCTTGGCCCTGCACTCTTTAGTATTTACATGCTGCCGCTAGGCGACATCATACGCAAATACGGTGTTAGCTTTCATTGCTATGCTGATGACACCCAACTGTACATGCCCCTAAAGCTGACCAACACGCCGGATTGTAGTCAGCTGGAGGCGTGTCTTAATGAAATTAAACAATGGATGTCCGCTAACTTCTTGCAACTCAACACTAAGAGAACGGAAATGCTGATTATCGGTCCTGCTAAACACCGACATTTATTTGATAATACCACCTTAACATTTGACAACCAAACAATTACACAAAGCGACTCAGTAAAGAATCTGGGTATTATCTTCGACCCAACTCTCTCCTTTGAGTCACACATTAAGAGTGTTACTAAAACGGCCTTCTTTCATCTCCGTAATATCGCTAAAATTCGTTCTATTTTATCCACTAGCGACGCTGAGATCATTATTCATGCGTTCGTTACGTCTCGTCTCGATTACTGTAACGTTTTATTTTCGGGTCTCCCTATGTCTAGCATTAAAAGACTACAATTGGTACAAAATGCGGCTGCTAGACTTTTGACAAGAACAAGAAAGTTTGATCATATTACGCCTATACTGGCTCACCTGCACTGGCTTCCTGTGCACTTAAGATGTGACTTTAAGGTTTTACTACTTACGTATAAAATACTACACGGTCTAGCTCCGTCCTATCTTGCCGATTGTATTGTACCATATGTCCCGGCAAGAAATCTGCGTTCAAAGAACTCCGGCTTATTAGTGATTCCCAGAGCCCAAAAAAAGTCTGCGGGCTGTAGAGCGTTTTCTATTCGGGCTCCAGTACTATGGAATGCCCTCCCGGTAACAGTTAGAGATGCTACCTCAGTAGAAGCATTTAAGTCCCATCTCAAAACTCATTTGTATACTCTAGCCTTTGAATAGCCCCCTCTTTTTTTAGACCAGTTGATCTGCCGTTTCTTTTCTTTTCTCCTCTGCTCCCCCCTACCCCTTGTGGAAGGGGAGACACACAGGTCCGGTGGCCGTGGATGGGGTGCTGGCTGTCCGGGGTCGGGACCCGGGGTGGACCGCTCGCCTGTATATCGGTTGGGAACATCTCTGCGCTGCTGACCCGTCTCCGCTCGGGATGGTTTTCCTACTGCCCCCACTGTGGACTGGACTCTTACTGTTATGCTGGATCCACTATGGACTGTACTCTCACAATATTATGTCAGACCCACTCGACATCCATTGCTTTCGGTCTCCCCTAGAGGGGGGGGGGTTACCCACATATGCGGTCCTCTCCAAGGTTTCTCATAGTCATTCACATCGACGTCCCACTGGGGTGAGTTTTTCCTTGCCCTTATGTGGGCTATACCGAGGATGTCGTTGTGGCTTGTGCAGCCCTTTGAGACACTTGTGATTTAGGGCTATATAAATAAATATTGATTGATTGATTGATCATTATTTTTAGATGTTGCGATGAAAAAAAAACATTTTATTTTATTAACACAAATACCAAAAATGGGTACAGTTGAGGTGCAGGCAAACGTGTAACAGCAGATAAGTAGGAAGAGAATTTCATGACGCACGCACTTCCTGCCCTGAGAAGTTCTATTAAAGTGGGAGGGGACAAAAAAACAAAAGCACACATGTGAGATGTTTTCTCCGCAAATCAATTTGGACACGTTAACGGGGCGGCACGTCGGCGCCGGCCCCATGTGCCACGTCGGAGCAGCAATTTGTAAAGCAGGATGTTTGTCATGGCTTAAAAACTTCAAGGGTCCTTGCTGCACAACAGTTATTTGCTCGCTGCAAAAAGACATTGAGTCACCGAGACGCTGGCTTTGAGCGGTGAAGAAGATCCTGCACGCTCAAATTCCTCCGGATGAAAATGTCAATCAAGTGGCATTAGCTAGCATGAAGTGCTAACTGCGGTTGGCTGGGGACAACCACATGAAAGGAGTCGGGGGGAAAACATCCCGTAGGATCTTCGGGGTGTGGGATACAAAAGAGCGGGTGCCTGCAGGCTCGGCGGCTACCTGAACTCTCCCACATGTCCTCTCATGTCTGAAACGCTCACCTGATGCGTCACGCTCGGGCGCCTTTGGTTTACACGCTCGGCCTCGAAAGATGGCGTCTGCTACTCAAGGGCGCTGACGTCTAAATTGGCGTGGCTGACAATCTCCCAGGCTGAGAATGCAACACGGCTTAAAAATAAAAAAAATAAAAAAAAGGTGCAAGGATCCTGAATTGCCTGTGTTGTCGGTGTTGCCGTGACAACCCAGACACCATGTTTTCCGAGGCCTAATTACACATTTTAGGCCGGCCGGAAATATAAAAGTGACTCAGCGGCCCGAATTATAGGGAAGGCCTCACACAGTCTGATGCTTTTTAATTGACACAATTAACAACATGCTGGTTGCGCAACTAATATTGTGATATTTAGCGTGACACAATAGTAAACGTACATTGCCGACTCAGCATTACGGTGACTAAGTTGAAGTCCTTTGAAGTCGAAGGGGAAGATGACGGCAACTGACACCAGAGGAAAGTATATACAAAGATTTATTATATATGTAGTCAACATCCATCCATTCATCCATCTTCTTCCGCTTATCCGAGGTCGGGACGCGGGGGCAGCAGCCTAAGCAGGGAAGCCCAGACTTCCCTCTCCCCAGCCACTTCGTCCAGCTCTTCCTGTGGGACCCCGAGGCGTTCCCAGGCCAGCCGGGAGACATAGTCTTCCCAACGTGTCCTGGGTCTTCCCCGTGGCCTCCTACCGGTCGGACGTGCCCTAAACACCTCCCTAGGGAGGCGCTCGGGTGGCATCCTGACCAGATGCCCGAACCACCTCATCTGGCTCCTCTCGATGTGGAGGAGCAGCGGCTTTACTTTGAGGTCCCCCCGGATGACAGAGTTTCTCACCCTATCTCTAAGGGAGAGCCCCGGCACCCGGCGTAGGAAACTCATTTCGGCCGCTTGTACCCGTGATCTTGTCCTTTCGGTCATAACCCAACGCTCATGACCATAGGTGAGGATTGGAACGTAAATCGACCGGTAAATTGAGAGCTTTGCCTTCCGGCTCAGCTCCTTCTTCACCACAACGGATCGATACAGCGTCCGCATTACTGAAGACGCCGCACCGATCCGCCTGTCGATCTCACGAATCCACTCTTCCCTCACTCGTGAACAAGACTCCAAGGTACTTGAACTCCTCCACTTGGGGCAAGATCTCCCCCCCAACCCGGAGATGGCACTCCACCCTTTCCCGGGCGAGAACCATGGACTCGGACTTGGAGGTGCTGATTTTCATCCCATTCGCTTCACACTCGGCTGCGAACCGATCCAGTGAGAGCTGAAGATCCTGGCCAGATGAAGCCATCAGGACCACATCATCTGCAAAAAGCAGAGACCTAATCCTGCAGCCACCAAACCAGATCCCCTCAACGCCTTGACTGCGCCTAGAAATTCTGTCCATAAAAGTTATGAAGTATATATGTAGTCAACATATATACATATAATAATAATAATTAACAATACTAATAAACGATAGAATGAATGGTGTGTGACGAAATCCAAGAGTGTATGTGTGGGACTATGTGTGTAGATTAGCTGAAGTGTGTGTTACCAAATGTTGTCCAGGGGAGAGAGAAGTCCGAGTCCAATGCGGGGGAAGTCAAGGATCGAGGGAGGTAGTCAGAGTCCAGAGGGAGATCCAGGGAAAAGTGAGACACACAGCTCACATTCAAGGTGACGGAGGGTACTGCGGGCACGACACAAGAAAACACGCACTGAAAACACAGAGGGGCAAAACACATAGAGAGCAGGATTGTATCTAGCAGCAGATGATAGCTTACTATACAAGAGATTATATTCCGGTGCCTGACGGCCGGTTCAGCAGGTTTATGAAGGCAGCTTCCTCATTACCGACAGGTGCGCCGATTGCCAGTGAATGATTGCAGCTGGTGGCTGCTGCAGAGCGGAGACGCCAGAGGTGCGCTCGTCAGGACGAACAGATGAGGGCGCATTGGAATGCGCCCTGGCCGTGACAGAAACCAACCAAATAATTTCTCTTGAATCTAAAGTTGCGCAAAACCTCATTCTGCAAACATCACGACGGTAGCGGGCCATATCCGTGACAACGACGACATGGGCTACAGGGAGGAGGTGAAACATCTGGTTGACTGGTGCAGAACCAACAACCTGGTCCTGAACGTCGACGAGACCAAGGAGATCATCGTCGAATTCAAGAGGCACCAGTCCAGCCACGCTCCACACAGCAGTGGAGATGGTAAGCAGCACCAAGTTCCTGGGGGTGCAGATAACTGACAATATGACCTGGTCCCTACACACCAGGTGTAAAATGAGCTCGGCAGCGCATGCCCTTTTTGCGTCGGATGAAAAGAGCCCAGCTCCCTCCCAACAGAGGCACTATAGAGAGCCTACTGACCAACTGCATCTCTGTCTGGACTGGAGCTTGCAGTGCCTCAGACTGGAAGTCTCTGCAGAGAGTGGTAAGGACGGCGGAAAAGATCATCAGGACTCCTCTTCCTCCTATCCGGGAAATCGCAAAAAAGCCGCTGCCTGACCAGGGCTCAGAAAATCTGCAGAGACTTCTCCCACCCCCACCAAGGACTGTTTCACTGTTGGACTCTAGAAAGAGTTAGAACCTCCAGGTTCTGTAACAGCTTCTCAGGCCATAAAACTCTTGAACGCATCATAATAATCTCCTCAATTTCCCACCAAAAACGGATTAACTCGCTGGACTATAAAGACAATATAACATACATCCATAAATGTGGATGCATATGCAAAAGTGCAATATATTTATCTGTACAATAATCTATTTATTTATATCTGCACCTTATTGCTTTTTTATCCTGCACTACAACGACCTAATGCAACGAAATTAATTCTTATCTGTACTGTAAAGTTCAAATTTGAATAACAATAAAAGGAAGTCTAAGTGTAAGTCTATCTAAAAATTAAATCTGCACACTTGCTTTGTTTCTGGCTTTTCGTGACAATGAAGAATAAATTAAAATATCGGAAGGAAAAATTATATATCGCGATATATATTGCAGCCTCCT
>NC_084563.2:9659598-9722098 GCF_033978685.3 Nerophis lumbriciformis | reverse complement strand
ATTCCTTACATTAGGCGCACTGTCGACTTTTGAGGGGAAAAAAGGATTTTAAGTGCACCTTATAGTCCGGAAAATACGGTATGTTTATTTTTTTTGAGTCGTCAGCTTGAAGCGTCCCTCTGTCTCGGACTCCCTCGTAGTCATGTGACATTAGTGCGTGTCTGTTATGATTTTGCTTCCTGATTTTGACGACCCGCCTTATCTTGCCTCTGATTGACCAGTCCATAATGTTTCGCCCTAACCCTAGCCAATTGCAGAGGTGGGTAGTAACGCGCTACATTTACTCCGTTACATCTACTTGAGTAACTTTTGGGATAAATTGTACTTCTAAGAGTAGTTTTAATGCAACTTACTTTTACTTTTACTTGAGTATATTTATAGAGAAGAAACGCTACTTTTACTCCGCTACTTTTATCTACATTCAGCTCGCTACTCGCTACTAATTTTTATCGATCTGTTAATGCACGCTTTGTTTGTTTTGGTCTGTCAGACAGACCTTCAAAGTGCCTGCCTTACTGGTGACGTTTCACTCCGTTCCACCAATCAAATGCAGTCACTGGTGACGTTGGACCAATCAAACAGAGCCAGGCGGTCACATGACCTGACTTAAACAAGTTGAAAAACTTATTGGGGTGTTACCATTTAGTGGTCAATTGTACGGAATAAGTACTGTACTGTGCAATCTACTAATACAAGTTTCAATCAATCAATCAAAAGTGTGAAGGAAAAAAGACACGTTTTTATTTCAACCGTACATCCCGTCAAAAGCCTAAAGACTGACTGCACAGTTCCTGTCTTCACAATAAAAGTGCCGCTCCATCGCGCCTGCACTTACAAAATAAGAGTCTCCGAAAGCCAGCGCAAACAAGCTAGCAAGCTACGGAATTTGCCGCCAATGTATTTCTTGTAAAGTGTGTGAAAACGAATATGGAAGCTGGACAAATAAAATGCCAAAAACCAACCACTTTCATGTGGTATTAGACAGAAAGGAGGAACTTTTCTTCTCCTCCATTTGAAAACGTGGACGTTACCAGCACTACTGTCTGATTACAATCAATGCAAGTCATCAGAATCAGGTAACACACCAACTTATATTCTTGTCTTCATGAAAGAAAGGAATCCGTATGTTAAACATGCATGTATATTCATTAAAACACCTTTAACATGTAAACAAAAACGGCAAACTAAATAAATATAAATGATATACTGTATATATCAATTTATGTGTATATAAATATATATATATATATATATATATATATATATATACATATATATATATATATATATATATAAATACATACACATATATATATATATATATATATATATATATATATATATATATATATATATATATATATATATATATATATATATATATATATATGATATGTGTGTGTATGTTACTCATCAGTTACTCAGTACTTGAGTAGTTTTTTCACAACATACTTTTTACTTTTACTCAAGTAAATATTTGGGTGACTACTCCTTACTTTTACTTGAGTAATAAATCTCTAAAGTAACAGTACTCTTACTTGAGTACAATTTCTGGCTACTCTACCCACCTCTGGCCAATTGTGACTCAACATAGGAACACCAACCAATCATCATGGATTTTCTCCGTATGTATGGATGTTTTTATTCATCCAAGTCCTTGTATTTTCTCCAGATTTTTTTCAGCCTGGATTCACAATCCATTTTCTCTCTTTGTAGCTTTGATGTAAGCATAACATGGGTCTAAAACTACCTAAGCTACAGGAATCTCTACTCGTTCAAAAAGTAGCAAAGCTACTGCCAAGCTTCTGTAGGTCGTCACTGCCCATCACTGCCGAAATGTCTTTTTAAGGTGTAGAATTCACAACAAGTGGAGGAGCGTCCGGTTTTTTGACTGAAAAACTTTTACTTAAAAAGAGCAGCTGTGTCTGCCAACATAAGCAGACAACAATGACTGCAGGTTTTCCCCCACTGATCTTGCATCTCTCATATTGAGGAAAAAATTCACATCGGAAGCGAGCAGACGGCGCCTGAGCAAATTACAAGATTGGACCCCGGCCCGCAGTGCTGTATACGCTCAACCTATATGTCACAGATGGTGGGATTTCAGTGTGGTTGATATAGGAAATCCACTAAGGAGTATTGATCTGGCCAAGATCTGCTCTCTGTGGCTGATCTCCACAGGATGCCAAACGACTTGGTGGGAAGGGCCACTCACCAAAATGATATTATACACATTTTAATTCCGCATGTACACATGCACTAATCTAATTGGCTTAATCAACACCCAACATGCAACATATGAGACATATTTCTATCAGTCAGCGAAAGCACTAACAAGTCGGTCATCCGGCAAGTAACCAATGGATATGCAAGCCTCCTCCACATGTCTTTTATACGCCTCGTTTAGACAGTAAGAGCCTCCTGTCAATGTTGGTGATCCTTCATTACTGCGCCCTGCAGGGGAGGCCAGTGTGCTAATCACGGCCGGGGGGGCACCGTTGTACACTTGCGTTAATGAAACGGAAGTCTCACACACACACACACACACTCACACACACACACACACACACACACGCACACAAACGTGGTCATGCATGTTCAGCTGAGAGGCGGAAAATGGTAACCATATAGATTCATACTGCACACAGCGAGGTATCGCTATGGCAACGAGACCAAATACACCCACTCTACTCACTGGTTGATTTTGTTAGGAATGAAGTGTCTGTTGCAAAATTATACGACACACCAAAGATCCTCCTATACATCTGTATATGAATATTATATTTGTCTATAAGTGTACCACTGGTGATACGTGGGCTCCGATCTAGCGGTACGCCAAAGGATCGCTTGATTAAAGTACAGTCTTTTATAGGGATGTAACGATATCGTACAAAACCAAAAATCAGTGAAGTTGTGTAATTCGTAAATAAAAACAGAATACAATGAATTGCAAATCATTTTTAACTTATATTCAACCTGCAAAGACAATATATTTAATATTCAACCTTTTTTTTGCAAATAATCATTAAGTTAGAATTTAGTGGCAGCAACACATTGCAAAAAAGTTGTCACAGGGGCATTTTTACCACTGTGTTACATGGCCTTTCCTTTTAACAACACTCTGAGGAACTGAGGAGACACATTTTTGATGCTTTTCAGGTGGAATTATTTCCCATTCTTGCTTGATGTACAGCTTAAGTTGTTCAACAGTCCGGGGGTCTCCGTTGTGGTGTTTTAGGCTTCATAATGCACCACACATTTTCAATGGGAGACAGGTCTGGACTACAGGCAAGCCAGTCTAGTACCCGCACTCTTTTACTAAGAAGCCACACTTTTGTAACACGTGGCTTGGCATTGTCTTGCTGAAATAAGCAGGGGCGTCCATGACAACGTTGCTTGGATGGCAACATATGTTGCTCCAAAACCTGTATGTACCTTTCAGCATTAATGGTGCCTTCACAGATGTGTAAGTTACCCATGCCTTGGGCACTAATACACCCCCATACCATCACAGATGCTGGCTTTTCAACTTTGCGCCTATAACAATCCGGATGGTTCTTTTCCTCTTTGGTCCGGAGAACACGACGTCCACAGTTTCCAAAAACAATTTGAAATGTGGACTCGTCAGACCACAGAATACTTTTCGACTTTGCATCAGTCCACCTTAGATGAGCTTGGGCCAAGTGAAGCCGGCAGCGTTTCTGGGTGTTCTTGATAAATGGCTTTGGCTTTGCATAGTAGAGTTTTAACTTTCACTTACAGATGTAGCGACCAACTGTAGTTACTGACAGTGGCTTTCTGAAGTGTTCCTGAGCCCATGTGGTGATATCCTTTACACACTGATGTCGCTTTTTGACGCAGTACCGCATGAGGGATCGAATCTGTAATATCATCGCTAACGTGCAGGGATTTCTCCAGATTCTCTGAACCTTTTGATGATATTACGGACCATAGATGGTGAAGTCTCTAAATTCCTTGCAATAGCTGGTTGAGAAATGTTGAAATGACTGAGCATTTCATGGAAGCTGCTTTTATACCCAATCATGGCACCCACCTGTTCCCAATTAGCCTGTTCACATGTGGGATGTTCCAAATAAGTGTTTGATGAGCATTCCTCAACTTTCTCAGTCTTTTTTGCCACTTGTGCCAGCTTTTTTTAAACATGTTGCAGGCATCAAATTACAAAATGAGCTAATGAGCCCATTAAAGCCTGAAAAATGAAACAAAATTCAAATATGCCTTACTAAAAAATATTTGTTCTTTCAATGCTGACCCAACAAATTGCAAGTACTGAATTAAATGGCATATTTGTTTGAAACTTTAATATCTGATTAAACTATCATCTATTTGTGTACAAGATATTTCAAACATGTTTTGTCAGAATAAATATTGAAATATATATATATAGTCACCTTATCCATCAATTTGTACGTAAAAAATATATGTATATAATAATCAAATGCAAAGGCTATTGTGTGATGACATCATGGGGTGATTCTACATTTATATTCAAATATTAGGGATGTGAATATTTGGGCACCACACGATTTGATTCGATACTTGGGGGTTGCGATTCGATTCTCGATTCAAAATGATTCTCGATTCAAAATCAATACTTCCAAATAACATTGGGTGCCAGTTCTATGATGAACTACATTCCTCCATAAAATAGATAAACAGCTCTGATCAATTTCTATATCACTTCAAAGAAAACTGGTTTTGTTTTTAATAAAAAATCTACCCAAACATTTAACAAAATCAAATACAAATAAGGCAACAAGAGAAGTATCCAACATTCTGTCATGTCTGTGTAATCATGTTTTGTTTTAAGTCATGTTTTGTTTAGTTTCTGGCTTTTCACTCCCTTGTCTTGTTTGCATGATTACCCATTAGTTTCACCTGTTCCACGTTTGGACTCATTGTGCACTCTTGTTTGTCACCATAGCAACCATTAGTTTTCACCTGTCACGTCACGCACCTGTTTCACGTTTTGAGTCACGCACCTGCTTTCACTAATCATGTCCATAGTATTTAAGTTCATTCATTTTCTGTTGTTCGTGCTGACGACATCCCCGCATTTATGCTCCTGCACACTCTCCACACCCTGATGACCCTTGCTACTCTTTTTTCATGCCGGTTCCATGCCAAGTAAGTTTTTGTTTATTAAGCCACAGTTAGTGTTTTGTTTAATTGTTCATAGTTTCTGCCAATGTGCAAGTTTTGTGTTTATAGTCTAGTTTTGTACCTCCGCCCCTGTGCGCGCTTTTCGTTTATTCTTTTTTTTGATAGTTTAAATAAATCATGTATTTACCTTCACGCCATGACCAGTCCAGTTCATTTGCACCACGGGAGAACAAACCAAGCCAAAGTCCAAGTCATGACACATTCCTATTTTTATAAAGTAAATCTGTACAGCAGATATGGGCATCTACATCAACAATATGATTTGCCTGAATGGCTGGACAGGACAGATTTAAAACAAATGTTTGATTTTTTTTTTATCGGTTAAGAATCGTTACAAATAAGAATCGCGATTAATTCGAAAATATATATATATATATTTTTTTTTTACACCCCTATCAGATGGCTCCACAGATAGTTAACCTTTTGTCAGTGCCTTTGTCCCATTTTTGTTGTTATTTGTTTTGTTCTGTTGTTTCACCACTCCCTTTGAGTGCGCTTTTTGTTAGTAACACAAAAACTTAGCTTTGATGTTATGTTATAAATAATTGTGTTTTTTTTCTTGTGAATTTATTTTTTTATTAATTGATGATTGATCTTAATCATGCACTTAGACCAGAGAACAGCTATTTTAAATTTGTGTAAAACCGACTGTTGCCACAACATTATGTCGACGATGAAACCCAATGAAGGAAGATGCTTTAATGGGGGATTGCACTTTTTAGGGGAATTTTTCACAATCATCTTGATGCAGCTCTGTATCGATCGGAGAGTGAGCAGGTGTTTATAAATCGTTTATGACGTTTTTTTATGATTGTGACCGAAAAAAAAAAAAGCATTTTTACTCTTGCAAGGGAAGCTTGCCCTCCAGTTTGACACTCCTGATTTAAAATTAAAAAAATATACTCATTAACCAGCAGAGGGCACCAGATGTATTTAAATAAGTGCTTGTAGTGTGCATGCAGTGATGAAGGACAGTCCTAAGGTCAAACAATCCAATCAGCAGCAGTGTCATTAAAGTGTAAAAAGAAGTTAAATGCAAACAATACATTTGACTCGACATTTGATGATGAAAATATGTTCAATTCTAATATCTCAAAATTGAGCATCATATCATGACTTTTTAAACAGCTTCGCTATCGGAGCTCATGTTTTGTTCTGTGCAGGCGTCCCTAATATAGTGGCCAGTGATGGAGCAGGACTGTGAGTACCTCCTGTCATATCCAAGCAATAAATGAATAAATGGGGGGGAGGGGGGGGTGGGCTGAATAAAAGTGCCGGCGGCCTCGGCGGCGTATTCTCCTCACTTTTATGAGGCATCATGGAAGGTAATGAAGCGGAAAGGTCACGGCGAATGTGTTCTCATCCGCTCCAAACCAATAGGTCAGATTCCCACTTTCCACGCCACGACTCCGTGACAGCAGCTGGTGCCCTTTTGCTTAAAACAATATCGTCACCTCGGCCCGCCGTACATCATTTCCACCCATGCCTGGCAGATATTACACACTAGATCAGACACAGACGCAGCCATATGCTATCAGCGCCGTGTAATGTAAACCATACATTATGAATCATATTTGTTGGGGGGGGGACAAAGGCTATTTGCAAAATAGGTCAAGGGGGCTGCATGCATGGCTGTGGCCACCAGATGGTGCTTATGTGTACATTCAATGTGTTTTATGGCCTCTCATAAGTTGCTTTGTATCTGAAGTAGTTTTGTGTTTACATGAACAAAATCAGAAACATACTTTTCTATTTGTTTGTTTGTATTTGTTTATTTGAAGGACAATGTGCAGTTACATTAAGACAGGGGCGCCAAACTCATTTTACACTATATTGCCAAAAGTATTTGGCCACCCATCCAAATGATCAGAATCAGGTGTCCCAAAGTCCTGACTTCATACTTGCCAACCCTCCCGGATTTTCCAGGAGACTCCCGAAATTCAGCGCCTCTCCTGAAAACCTCCCGGGACAAATTTTGTCCCGAAAATCTCCGGAAATTCAGGCAGACCTGAGTGACGTGCCGACAGCCTGTTTTCACGTCCGCTTTCCCACAATATAAACAGTGTACCTGCCCAATCACGTTACAACTGTAAAATGATCGAGGGCGAGTTCTTGGTTTCTTATGTGGGTTTATTGTTAGGCAGTTTCATTAACGTCCCCCAGCGCGGTAACAACACACAACTACAGCAGTCATGTTTTCGTCTACCGTAAAGCAGTTCGTCTGCCATAAACAGCAATGTTGTGACACTCTTAAACAGGACAATACTGCCATCTACTGTACATGCATATGTGACATTAACATCTACGGCTTTTAGAGAATGCAGTGCACAACTGCGCACACAACAAGGACACGAAGCAGAATGCATCATCAGAGAGGGTGTTCAGCATGGTTAGAAAAATAGTGACAGAGAATAGAACAAGGATGGACAATTCAACCCTTAACTCAACAATGAGTAGATGAGTGTTATGTGTGTGTATATGTGTAAATAAATGAACACTGAAATTCAAGTATTTCTCTTATTTATATATTTTTATATATATATATATATATATATATATATATATATATATATATATATATATATATATATATATATATATATATATATAGCTAGAATTCACTGAAAGTCAAGTATTTCTTATATATATATATATATATATATATGAAATACTTGACTTGGTGAATTGTAGCTGTAAATATACTCCTCCCCTCTTAACCACGCCCCCAACCACGCAGAAGCTTGTGGATGGCTACCAAAAGCGCCTTATTGCAGTGAAACTTGCCAAGGGACATGTAAGCAAATATTAACATTGCTGTATGTATACTTTTGACCCAGCACATTTGCTCACATTTTCAGTAGACCCATAATAAATTCATAAAAGAACCAAACTTCATGAATGTATTTTGTGACCAACAAGTATGTGCTCCAATCACTCTATCACAAAAAGTTGTATAAATGATTGGAAACTCAAGACAGCCATGACATTATGTTCTTTACAAGTGTATGTAAACGGTTGACCACGACTGTAAGTAATTGTGATTGATCGGAATAAAAACAGCTACATTTTTGTTTCATCTGACCACAGAACTCTGCGATGAGGTGGCGACTTGTCCAGGGTGTACGCCGCCTTCCGCCCATGTGCAGCTGAGATAGGCTACAGCAACCCCCGCGACCCCTAACGGGACAAGCAGTAGAAAATGGATGGATGGATGGATGACCACAGAACTTTCCTCCAGAAGGTCTTATCTTTGTCCATGTGATGTCAGATGAAACAAAAATTGAGCTGTTTGGCCACAATACCCAGCAATATGTTTGGAGGAGAAAAGGTGAGGCCTTTAATCCCAGGAACAGCATGCCTACCGTCAAGCATGGTGGTGGTAGTATTATGCTCTGGGCCTGTTTTGCTGCCAATGGAACTGGTGCTTTACAGAGAGTAAATGGAACAATGAAAAAGGAGGATTACCTCCAAATTCTTCAGGACAACATAAAATCATCAGTCCGGAGGTTGGGTCTTGGGCGCAGTTGGGTGTTCCAACAGGACAATGACCCCAAACACACGTCAAAAGTGGTAAAGGAATGGCTAAATCAGGCTAGAATGAAGGTTTTAGAATGGCCTTCCCAAAGTCATGACTTAAACGTGTGGACAATGCTGAAGAAACAAGTCCATGTCAGAAAACCAACAAATTTAGCTGAACTACACCAATTTTGTCAAGAGGAGTGGTCAAAAAATTCAAACAGAAGCTTGTGGATGGCTACCAAAAGTGCCTTATTGCAGTGAAACTTGCCAAGGGACATGTAAGCAAATATTAACATTGCTGTATGTATACTTTTGACCCACTCACATTTTCAGTAGACCCATAATAAATTCATAAAAGAAGCAATCTTCGTGAATGTTTTTTGTGACCAACAAGTATGTGCTCCAATCACTCTATCACAAAAAAAATAAGAGCTGTAAAAATGATTGTAAACTCAAGACAGCCATGACATTATGTTCTTTACACGTGTATGTCAACTTTTGACCGTGACTGTAGATTGATGGATAGATAAATACAGCAGATGCGTTCCTCTTGACAAGGAGACTATGGAAGCACTTAGTGATGGTACATATGACAATGCAAACAAAAGGTGTGTACAGTATGCGTGACTTCTGTTCCGTGACATTCCCTGGCCAGGAATACACAGAATTCCTCAGCACTCGGGCTGGCCTCAGGGTGCAAACACAACACAAAGCCGATTTGCATCATTTTAGGGTGAGGGGAAATGCACTATACTCTACAAAGGTCAATGACCTTTTCAACATAGTAGAACTGCAAATAGTCGGACAAGTGTTCGCTCTTAGCAGTGATATGCATTAGGTCACCTTAACTAGGTTTAAAAGGGGTTTGGTCATTTTTTTGGTCAGTTTCCTACTTGTGTCTGTTTTAATTGCATATACAGTAATATATGTCTGTACATGTGTACATAGTTAATAGTCTTGCTATATATAAAAAAAAAAAAAAATGGGACCCATTACCTCCCTGCTTGGCACTCAGCATCAATAGTTGGAATTGTGGGTTAAATCACCAAAATAATTCCTGAGCGCGGCCACCGCTGCTGCTCACTGCTCCTCTCACCTCCCAGGGTGTGGAACAAGGGGATGGGTCAAATGCACAGAGTCATTTCACCACACCTAGTGCGTGTGTGTGACAATCATTGGTATTTTACTTTACTTATAAGGTGTGTGCGCTCACCACTCAGTCATGCACTGCTGAACTATAGTTGCTATGGCATTGCTAAATCAACAAATCAAATACTGACTTTTGAATAATAGTGGAATCCTAAGTTGGGTAGGGTTGAACGATACTGCAATTTTTGGCATCAATCTTACATCCTGTCAATCAGTGACGTGCGGTGAGGTTGATGGCTGGTGAGGCACTGACTTCATCACAGTCAGATTTACAAACATATGAACCCTAAAGAGTATCTTATTCACCATTTGATTGGCAGCAGTTAACGGGTTATGTTTAAAAGCTCATACCAGCATTCTTCCCTGCTTGGCACTCAGCATCAAGGGTTGGAATTGGGGGTTAAATCACCAAAAATGATTCCCAGGCGCGGCGCCGCTGCTGCCCACTGCTCCCCTCACCTCCCAGGGGGTGATCAAGGGGATGGGTCAAATGCAGAGGACAAATTTCATCACACCTAGTGTGTGTGTGACAATCATTGGTACTTTAACTTAACTTTAACTTTACACATACAAACTGTAGCACACAAAAAAGCACATTTAATAAAAAAAAACGTTAATATGGTCTTACCTTTACTTAGAAATTAAGTCCATGCGCCGCAACTAAAGCCCTCACTTAAACTTCCCACGTGCAAGATTGAATCTATTTAAAAAAGTGTAACGGAGGGTTTATAAATGTCGCCTATACTGTATGAAACTACAAAATAACAAACACGGAGGCTCCAGTTTACACGAGGACCACTTTATTTACATTCTTTCAAAAACCTCCGCAACGTGACATCACTTCCGCTCTTAGCGCCTTCAAAATAAGAGCTCAAGGCATATACTGTATAACAGCGCATAACAGGAACTTAACATCACAAAGAGGAAAGCCCATGAAAATAGGTTACAAAAGTTATTTAATAAGAAGCCAAAAAGTGCAAAAACAATAATGTTCGTGTTGGAGGAGTTGTGATTTAGGTACACCTGCAGTCTGCAGGTGTATCTAATGTTGTGTCCCTGCAGTCATTCACAACTCCTCCAACACCAACATTATGTTTTTGCACTTTTTGGCTTCTTATGAAATATTTTTTTTAAATAGATTCAATCTTGCACGTGGAAAGTTTAAGTGTGGGCTTTAGTTGATATAACAATTCTACGGCGGGGGTGCAGGAGGCGAGCCTCAGCCAGTGCGTCTTTTGCAGCCGTTTTATGATCGCTCAGCACAAGAAATACGTCACACACATACAGTTGTTGACAAAATACACTGTACATTATATACCTCAGCTAACTAAACTATGGAAATGTATAATATAGTTCATATAGCAATACAGTCTCACTGCACAGCAGGCCAGCAGTTAGCCGAGTCATTGCGCAATCCATGTTGCGGCACTGAGTGACGTGCCTCAACTGGCTGCTGTTCACCGCACCGTCTCTTCTCAGTATTTGAACGGCAAATGTGAAAATTCAGCGATTTTGAATAAAAATAATCTAAAACTGGTGAAGTTAAATGGAAAATAACTTTATAGTATAATCACTGGATACATATAACAATTTAATTTTTTTTTTTTTTTTTTTTACATTTTTTTTCTTTCCATGATGGCAGGTGAGGCGGGGCCTCACCTGCCTCTAGTGACTGCACGTCACTGCTGTCAATACAGGGCTGTTACCCAGATACCTACAGTCGTGGTCAAAAGTTTACATACACTTGTAAAGGACATAATGTCATGGCAGTCTTGAGTTTCCAATCATTTCTACAACTCTTATTTTTTTGTGATAGAGTGATTGGAGCACATACTTGTTGGTCACAAAAAAATAACTTTCCTCCAGAAGGTCTTATCTTTGTCCATGTGATCTCAGATGAAACACAAATGGAGCTGTTTGGCCACAATACCCAGAAATATGTTTGGAGGAGAAAAGGTGAGGCCTTTAATCCCAGGAACACTATGCCTACCGTCAAGCATGGTGGTGGTAGTATTATGCTCTGGGCCTGTTTTGCTGCCAATGGAACTGCTGCTTTACAGAGAGTACATGTAATGATAAATGATAAATGGGTTGTACTTGTATAGCGCTTTTCTACCTTCAAGGTACTCAAAGCGCTTTGACACTACTTCCACATTTACCCATTCACACACACATTCACACACTGATGGAGGGAGCTGCCATGCAAGGCGCTAACCAGCACCCATCAGGAGCAAGGGTGAAGTGTCTTGCTCAGGACACAACGGACATGACGAGGTTGGTACTAGGTGGGGATTGAACCAGGGACCCTCGGGTTGCGCACGGCTACTCTCCCACTGCACCACGCCGTGATTCAAAGTGGCTATTAAATTGCATGTAATGATTGCACTCACCAGATATGATGCAGGTGTGCGACATCTTTTCGCAGGAGTTGTCCAAAAGGCGTCCTTAACATCCACCAAATGTTTACTTGTGTCTTTTTCCCCTCAACAAATCCACGTTATTGTTTCCTTTTTTCCTTCTTACTTGTCTTTTCCAAAAGATAGAGGTTTTGACTTGTGTAGTGACTGTCCTCCGGTAGTGGTCCATCCTAATGATATTGTCCAGATGATGATGTGTAGTTTGAGTTTCCCATTTAATAACATGAAATTCTACCAAACAAACCATGACTTCAGTGGTGAGAGAAATAAACGACCGCTGCTGGAACACAAAAGTGGTTTAAGTGTGTGTGTCTGGGAAGAGCTAGAAAAAAAGAAAAACACCTAACACCTGACTCCAGATGCAGAGGTGGGTAGTAACGCGCTACATTTACTCCGTTACATCTACTTGAGTAACTTTTGGGATAAATTGTACTTCTGAGAGTAGTTTTAATGCAACATACTTTTACTTTTACTTGAGTATATTTATAGAGAAGAAACGCTACTTTTACTCCGCTACTTTTATCCCGCTACTTTTATCTACATTCAGCTCGCTACTCGCTACTAATTTTTATCGATCTGTTAATGCACGCTTTGTTTGTTTTGGTCTGTCAGACAGACCTTCAAAGTGCCTGCGTTTCAACAAATAGTCACTGGTGACGTTCACTCCGTTCCACCAATCAGATGCAGTCACTGGTGACGTTCGACCAATCAAACAGAGCCAGGGGTCACATGACCTGACTTAAACAAGTTGAAAAACTTTTTCGGGTGTTACCATTTAGTGGTCAATTGTACGGAATATGTACTGTACTGTGCAATCTACTAATAAAAGTTCCAATCAATCAATCAAAACTGTGAAGGAAACATTTTTTTATTTTATTTCAACCGTACATCCCGTCAAAAGCCTAAAGACTGACTGCACAGTTCCTGTCTTCACAATAAAAGTGCCGCTCCATTGCGCCTGCGCTTTCAAAATAAGAGTCTCCGAAAGCCAGCGCAAACAAGCTAGCAAGCTACGGAGTTTGCCGCCAATGTATTTCTTGTAAAGTGTATAAAAACGAATATGGAAGCTGGACAAATAAGATGCCAAAAACCAACCACTTTCATGTGGTATTAGACAGAAAGGAGTAACTTTTTTTCTCCATTTGAAAATGTGGACGTTATCATCACTACTGTCTGATTACAATCAATGCAAGTCATCAGAATCAGGTAATACACCAACTTATATTCTTGTCTTCGTGAAAGAAAGGAATCTATATGTGTTAAACATGCATGTATATTCATTAAAACACCTTAAACATGTAAACAAAAACGGCAAAATAAATAAATATAAATTATATACTGTATATATCAATGTATGTATATATATATATATATATATATATATATATATATATATATATAAATATATATATATATATATATATATATATATATATATATGATATGTGTGTGTATGTTACTCATCAGTTACTCAGTACTTGAGTAGTTTTTTCACAACATACTTTTTACTTTTACTCAAGTAAATATTTCGGTGACGACTCCTTACCTTTACTTGAGTAATAAATCTCTAAAGTAACAGTACTCTTACTTGAGTACAATTTCTGGCTACTCTACCCACCTCTGTCCAGATGTGATGTTCACGAACGATTGGAGTCTTTTTAACAAATGAGAATGATTCGCAGTTTTTTATGCACATGAAAATAAGTTAGAGTAAAAAAAAACAGAAAATAATTTGGATTCACTTTTTTTTTTTTTCAAATTATTTTTACTTTTAAATGTTTTGATTTATTAATTTGTATCCACCTGTCTGGGTAATTATTCTGATATCTGAAGTAATTCAAGCGTACACACACCAGGTAGGTAGTACTGTATACAATTCTGTAAGTCACATTTGACTATTTCAAACTTTTATTGCAGTTTTACTTTTACTTTCTATTTATTCTTACTTGCGTAAATGTCAATAATTCTGTTCCACATCTGCTACAAGTGTTTGTTTCCTTGATTTAAAAAAAAACAGTGAAAAAAATAAACTATAATACCGAGCCGGTCTTTTGAACAGTTCTTTGAAAGGAACGGCTCTTCAAAATCCGTCTCCCTTCGAAGAGCCATAAATCCCATCTCTAATTCTAAATTCACGACACCTGTGTTTATATAACCGATGTCATATTGCCACCTGTGTACACCTGAGACATTAATGTGGCTCCGACACAACCAGATAATATATCGGTTGAAATGAAAAAACAAAGGAATTAGCCCTCCGACTTAGTCAAAAACAAACACAGCACCGTTTTACAAGTGCATGGTGGCAGTACTTTATTACTTTATTTCTTGCATTAATCAAAGAGAGTGAACATTCTTGGCTAATAAAGCTGATTCTGATTTTAAGTGTCCTGTTGTATCCTGAGATATCCGCCAAACAGAACTCTGACTCAAACTAGTCATTCATTATAGACTACTATGTTGAGTTACCCCCTTCATTATCACATTTCTCTTGGATGTGCAATGAAATTAAAATAGTACAGCAAAAGTTGGGATTGTGCTGCTTTTATTTTTATATTTTTCCAAAATATGGTCTTGTTTTCAAACTGTTGTACATAGTTTATATATTTTATCAAAATTGACATGTATTTATTTATTATGCAACACTAGTTCTAACAAGACTACATATAGTTAAAGTTAAAGTACCAATGATTGTCACACACACACGAGGTGTGGCGAAATTATTCTCTGCATTTAACCCATCACCCTTGATCACCCCCTGGGAGGTGAGGGGAGCAGTGAGCAGCAGCGGTGGCCGCGCCTGGGAATCATTTTTGGTGATTTAACCCCCAATTCCAACCTTTGATGCTGAGTGCCAAGCAGGGAGGTAATGGGTCCCATTTTTATAGTCTTTGGTATGACTCGGCTGGAGTTTGAACTCACAACCTACCGATCTCAGGGCGGACACTCTAAACATATAGTACTAAATATACATCCACAAAATATTCCCAGCAATTTCCTTTTTCCAGATTTTGTTATGTTACAGCCTTTTTCCAAAATAGAATAAAGTAATATTTGTCCTCAACATACTACAGACAATACCCCATAATGACAATGTAAAAAGGTTTTTATTTATCTAAAAAAGAGAAATACAAAAAAAACACAGTATAGGCCAAACGTTTGGACACACCTTCTCATTCAATATGTTTTCTTTATTTTCATGACTATTTACATTGTCGATTGTCACATCAAAACTACGAGTGAACACATGTGGAGTTATGTACTTAAAGGGGAACATTATCACAATTTCAGAAGGGTTAAAACCATTAAAAATCAGTTCCCAGTGGCTTATTTTATTTTTCGAAGTTGTTTTCAAAATTTTACCCATCATGCAATATCCCTAAAAAAAGCTTCAAAGTGCCTGATTTTAACCATCGTTATATACACCCGTCCATTTTCCTGTGACGTCACACAGTGATGCCAATACAAACAAACAGCAAGGTATAGCGACATTAGCTCGGATTCAGACTCGGATTTCAGCAGCTTAACACTGTCTGACAAGATAATTACTAACAACTATGAACTAGGTTTACAGCATATGAAATACATTTGGCAACAACATGCACTTTGAGAGTGCAGACAGCCCATTTCAGGCGCGCTAAGAACATATATTTTTCCACGATTTCAGCACTCAGGTTAACCATACCTAAATAGACACAAAATACTGCATTACACAAGACTACCCGAATGTACTCGAATGATTGAAAAAAAATAATGTTTTTAAGCCAAATTATTGGTAAACACAGTTTATGTATAAATATTTACGTAAAATGAATAAAGTTTTCATCAATTAATATATTCTGTAGACATACCCTCATCCGCTCTCTTTTCCTGAAAGCTGATCTGTCCAGTTTTGGAGTTGATGTCAGCATGTGCTTTGAGTGTCGCAGGATATCCACACATTCTTGCCATCTCTGTCGTAGCATAGCTTTCGTCGGTAAAGTGTGCGGAACAAACGACTGACCATTTCGTCGGCTTTCCCCACAGCCTCGTATTTTGAACAAATTTCGTCCAATTTCTTGCCACTTTCGCATCTTTGGGCCACTGGTGCAACTTGAATCCGTCCCTGTTCGTGTTGTTACACCCTCCGACAACACACCGACGAAAGTGAGAAAATGGCGGATTGCTTCCCGATGTGACGTCACAACCCGAGAGCAAATAATAGAAAGGCGTTTAATTCGCCAAAATTCACCCATTTAGAGTTCGGAAATCGGGGGGGCGACAAAAAATGTGTCTGTTTTCTCAGTACTTGTATTGTGATTTCCCTATCAAATGAATAAATAAATATTATTAAAAAAAAAGAAAGAGAGAAAAAAAAAACAACAACACATAATACATACACAATATGATAACAAATAAAATACATCACAACTAGGGATGGCCGATAATGGCTTTTTGCCGATATCCGCTATTCCGATATTGTCCAACTCTTTAATTACTGATACCGAAATCAAACGATACCGATATTAACCGATACCGATATATACAGTCATGGAATTAACACATTATTATGCCTAATTTGGACAACAAGGTATGGTGAAGATAAGGTCCTTTTTTAAAAAATTAATAAAATAAAATAAGAAAAATAAATGCCCTGCGATGAGGTGGCGACTTGTCCAGGGTGTGCCCCGCCTTCCGCCCGATTGTAGCTGAGATAGGCTCCAGCGCCCCCGCGACCCCAAAGGGAATAAGCGGTTGAAAATGGATGGATGGATGGAAGATAAATAAATTAAAAACATTTTGTTGAATAAAAAAAAAAGTAAAACAATATAAAAACAGTTACATAAAAACTAGTAATGAATGAAAACGAGTAAAATTAACTGTTAAAGGTTAGTACTATTAGTGGACCAGCAGCACGCACAATCATGTGTGCTTACGGACTGTATCCCTTGCAGACTGTATTGATATATATTGATATATAATGTGGCCCTGCGATGAGGTGGCGACTTGTCCAGGGTATACCCCGCCTTCCGCCCGATTGTAGCTGAGATAGGCTCCAGCACCCCCCGCGACCCCGAAGGGAATAAGCGGTAGAAAATGGATGGGATGGATGGAATTAACTTATTATTATGCCTAATTTGGACAACCAGGTATGGTGAAGACAAGGTCCTTTTTAAAAAAAAAAATTAATAAAATAAAATAAGATAAATAAATTAAAAACATTTTGTTTAATAAAACAATATAAAAACAGTTACATTGAAACTAGCAATGAATGAAAACGAGTAAAATTAACTGTTAAAGGTTAGTACTATTAGTGGACCAGCAGAACGCACAATCATGTGTGCTTACGGACTGTATCCCTTGCAGACTGTATTGATCTATATTGATATATAATGTGGCCCTGCGATGAGGTGGCGACTTGTCCAGGGTATACCCCGCCTTCCGCCCGATTGTAGCTGAGATAGGCTCCAGCACCCCCCGCGACCCCGAAGGGAATAAGCGGTAGAAAATGGATGGATGGATGGAATTAACACATTATTATGCCTAATTTGGACAACCAGGTATGGTGAAGATAAGGTCCTTTTTTTAAGAAAATTAATAAAATAAAATAAGATAAATAAATTAAAAACATTTTGTTTAATAAAAAAAAATATATATATATATAAAAACAGTTACATAGAAACTAGTAATGAATGAAAACGAGTAAAATTAACTGTTAGAGGTTAGTACTATTAGTGGACCAGCAGCACGCACAATCATGTGTGCTTACGGACTGTATCCCTTGCAGACTGTATTGATATATATTGATATATAATGTGGCCCTGCGATGAGGTGGCGACTTGTCCAGGGTATACCCCGCCTTCCGCCCGATTGTAGCTGAGATAGGCTCCAGCACCCCCCGCGACCCCGAAGGGAATAAGCGGTAGAAAATGGATGGATGGATGGAATTAACACATTATTATGCCTAATTTGGACAACCAGGTATGGTGAAGATAAGGTCCTTTTTTTTTTTTAAATTAATAAAATAAAATAAGATAAATAAATTAAAAACATTTTGTTTAATAAAACAATATAAAAACAGTTACATAGAAACTAGTAATGAATGAAAACGAGTAAAATTAACTGTTAGAGGTTAGTACTATTAGTGGACCAGCAGCACGCACAATCATGTGTGCTTGCGGACTGTATCCCTTGCAGACTGTATTGATATATATTGATATATAATGTGGCCCTGCGATGAGGTGGCGACTTGTCCAGGGTGTACCCCGCCTTCCGCCCGATTGTAGCTGAGATAGGCTCCAGCACCCCCCGCGACCCCGAAGGGAATAAGCGGTAGAAAATGGATGGGATGGATGATATATGGGGCGGTATAGCTCGGTTGGTAGAGCAGCCGTGCCAGCAACTTGAGGGTTGCAGGTTCGATCCCCGCTTCCGCCATCCCAGTTATTGCCGTTGTGTCCTTGGGCAAAACATTTTACCCACCTGCTCCCAGTGCCACCCACACTGGTTTAAATGTAACTTAGATATTGGGTTTCACTATGTAAAGCGCTTTGAGTCACTAGAGAAAGGCGCTATATAAATGTAATTCACTTCACTTCATATATATAATTTAGGAACCAGAATATTAATAACAGAAGGAAACAACCCTTTTGTGTAAATGGGGAGGGAGGTTTTTTGGGTTAGTGCACTAATTGTAAGTGTATCTTGTGTTTTTTATATTGATTAAAAAAACAAAACAAAAACGATACCGATAATAAAAAACCGATACCGATAATTTCTGATATTACATTTTAAAGCATTTATCGGCCAATAATTTCGGCAGGTCCGATATTATCGGACGTCACATCTCTAATCACAACGTAACATTTATCTTCGCATCAAAACGGGCTCATCTTTTAGTGTTGGCCGCTGTGCTAAAAATAAATAATAAACTAAACAATCTCCATTCATTTCCTACCGCTTGTCCCTTTCTCAATAGGGCCTAATTAACAGAGGTGGGACCAAATCATTGTTTTGCAAGTCACAAGTAAGTCTCAAGTCTTTGCCCTCAAGTCCGAGTCAAGTCCCGAGTCAAGACAGGCAAGCCCCGAGTCAAGTCCAAAGTCAAGACTGGAAAGTCTCAAGTCAAGTCCTAAGTCCTGCATTTTGAGTTTCGAGTCCTTTCAAGTCCTTTTAACCACAGACTAATATATTAACACAGATTGTGTATGCTTTTCAAACGCTGTATTTATTTATTAAAACAAGTGCATTTTAAATTGCAGGAAAGAAAATTGTGCTGACATTGCACTTTATAATAGCACTATTAACCAGTCATTTTAAACATTAACTCATTCCTTTACAGAACAAACACATTGAAAAATAAAGTGCAAATGTACTTATTTGTACAAAAGTGTTAGCATTGAAAAAACATGACATATACGTGAACATAACAAAAAAGTTGTACTTTTTATATGTCAGGGCCCTATGCTGCATTGCATCTGCAAAAGACCAAATTAGCCAAGAGTCTGTCAGTCATTTGTGCACGATGGGGGCGTAGTATGATGCCACCATGGCTGAAAACTCGCTCCACTGGAGCACTGGAGGCAGGCACTGCCAAGACTCTCATGGCCACTCGGAACAGTGAAGGAAGAGTCTTCATGTTCAATGCCCAGAACAAAAGGGGGGAGAGAGTTGTTTTGGGTTGGTGCACTACTTGTAAGTGTATCTTGTGTTTTTTATGTTGATTTAATTAAAAAAATAGAAAAAATAATAATTATTTCTTGTGCGGCCCGATACCAATCGATCCACGGACCAGTACCGGGCCGCGGCCCGGTGGTTGGGGACCACTGAGGTAAACAACCAACAGTATGTCAGAAAGCTAGCTAAAACGGTACACATATTCATAATATAGTATACATTTTAACTGACCTTTATTTTACTATTTTTGTCTTTTTTTAGGTGGCTAAAATACGCGGTGCTGCTGACCGCCGTCTAACGTTACGTGTGATATATTGACTAACGTAACCCTGCTTGAAAAAAAAATCACTGAACAAAAAGTATGAATAAGGTAGTGAACTGCAACAGATTCCCATGTTTGCAATAACGTTATAACGTTAGCAGTGAGTTTACAGCCTCACTGATTTAACTACACAGCAAATAAAAGTCACGTTACTTAGCCAATAAACGTTATCTTACATTCAAAACTTACCGTTCTTTGTGCAACTTCAAATGCCGGACGAAGTTGGAAGTTGTTGCCTCTCCATCAGTAATATTCGAACCGCATGTGTTGCATACTGCAAACCGTTTTGTGTTGACCACCTCGTAATTTTTATACCCAAACAAAATTATTTTAGGTATCATTTTTTGTTCACTGGCGTGTGGTTTGGACATGTCGTCTTCGTTGGTTGTCCTGCAATTTGATTGGATGAATGCTGTGTGATGAAAACAAAGTAGATCTAATTTGATTGGCTGTTGTACTGAGACCACAGCTGACACACGCAACGCTGATAGACAAATACACAATGAAAAATACGGAGCGCTCCCGAATGACTTTTTCATCTTTGGGTTTTGGGGAAAGTAGCAAGTCATGTCAAGTCATGTCAATTCAAAAGGCTCAAGTCCAAGTGAAGTCACAAGTCATTGATGTTAAAGTCTAAGTCGAGTTGCAAGTCTTTTTACATTTTGTCAAGTCGAGTCTAAAGTCATCAAATTCATGACTCGAGTCTGACTCGAGTCCAAGTCATGTGACTCGAGTCCACACCTCTGCTAATTAACACTGTGTTGGTGTCTTTTATTACACATGTGACGATGGGGTAGAGTTAACTGGGACGGCTTTAGGACCCGGGTGCCGTCACCTTGGGGAGGTGGGCGTGGCCAGGCCGGCGGGGTGGAGGAGGAAGCTGCAGTCCATCTGCTCATACCTCCCTTCGCGCGCAACCGCGACGTCCTGACTGAGTCGAGGGCGATGAGAGAGGCGGGCTGCGACTAAGGAGAGAACACCGCCGTCATTATCCCCACCACCACCACTACGACGACGACGACCATCACCTACCTCGGCCCCCACACCCGTGACGTTTGACGCGGCGTGACGCCTGAGCCAGCCCCGCCGCCAGCATGTCGGTGCTCGCCCTCCAAGAGTACGAGTTCGAGAGGCAGTTCAACGAGGAGGAGGCCATTCGTTGGATGCAGGAGAACTGGTAAGACCATGCCCGGCCTTTTGTACCGCAGCGCCCACAAAACTGCTCCAACCTACAACGGCTGGCATCCATCCGCCTTAGCACATCGTTGCATTTCATAACCATGCACTCTGTCATCCCTCTGATTTAACGCCGCCTCGCTCTACCCCCGCCGGTATCAGTCACTGGGATGATAAAGGTCATCGTGGCCCCGCGGCTGCAGCCACGTCCCTGCAGCCGTGTCCCTGCAGCCATGTCCCTGATAGTGGTGATGCTCATAGGGTAGAGCCTGCATAGCTTCTTAGTTTGGCAGTACAAAATGCATACTAAAGGTGACAGACGCTCTATTACTAGGAACAAGAAGCATTCATTCTGATGTGTCCCAATATGATATTAAATGGTTAAAAATGATTAGACACTTACATTCCACTTTCTAGCCCAAGTAGGGCTGTGTGTGTGCGTGTGAGGCCGCATGGAAGGACAGGCAACAAGCGTGTAGGAGCGCGTCCATCCCCTGGCACTGAGTGTCCACCAATGAGATGCATCTACTGATGTCTGCTGACCCGGCAGCAGCCAATCAGGTCGCAGCATTCTGTACCCACTTCCTTGGAGCCAGCTGTGTAGTAGCTGTCACACAGCTGGCCAGTGGAGATTAAAGAGGTCATATGTTTTTTTTTCCTACATTTAAAGTACCAGTAAACAAGTTGCCTCTTTATATACATGTATGTGTGTGTGTGTGTGTGTGTGTGTATATGTATATATATATATATATATATATATATATATATATATATATATACATATATATATATGTATTTATATATGTATGTATGTATGTATATATATATGTATATATATATATATATATATATATATATATATACATACATACATACATACATATATATATATACATATATATGTATGTGTGTGTATCTATATACGTGTGTGTGTGTGTATCTATATATGTATATGTGTGTATATACAGGTAAAAGCCAGTAAATTAGAATATTTTGAAAAACTTGATTTATTTATAAATAAAGTTGATTTGATTTGATTTCAGTAATTGCATTCAAAAGGTGTAACTTATACATTATATTTATTCATTGCACACAGACTGATGCATTCAAATGTTTATTTCATTTAATTTTGATGATTTGAAGTGGCAACAAATGAAAATCCAAAATTCCGTGTGTCACAAAATTAGAATATTACTTAAGGCTAATACAAAAAAGGGATTTTTAGAAATGTTGGCCAACTGAAAAGTATGAAAATGAAAAATATGAGCATGTACAATACTCAATACTTGGTTGGAGCTCCTTTTGCCTCAATTACTGCGTTAATGCGGCGTGGCATGGAGTCGATGAGTTTCTGGCACTGCTCAGGTGTTATGAGAGCCCAGGTTGCTCTGATAGTGGCCTTCAACTCTTCTGCGTTTTTGGGTCTGGCATTCTGCATCTTCCTTTTCACAATACCCCACAGATTTTCTATGGGGCTAAGGTCAGGGGAGTTGGCGGGCCAATTTAGAACAGAAATACCATGGTCCGTAAACCAGGCACGGGTAGATTTTGCACTGTGTGCAGGCGCCAAGTCCTGTTGGAACTTGAAATCTCCATCTCCATAGAGCAGGTCAGCAGCAGGAAGCATGAAGTGCTCTAAAACTTGCTGGTAGACGGCTGCGTTGACCCTGGATCTCAGGAAACAGAGTGGACCGACACCAGCAGATGACATGGCACCCCAAACCATCACTGATGGTGGAAACTTTAAACTAGACTTCAGGCAACGTGGATCCTGTGCCTCTCCTGTCTTCCTCCAGACTCTGGGACCTCGATTTCCAAAGGAAATGCAAAATTTGCATGGTTGGGTGATGGTTTGGGGTGCCATGTCATCTGCTGGTGTCGGTCCACTCTGTTTCCTGAGATCCAGGGTCAACGCAGCCGTCTACCAGCAAGTTTTAGAGCACTTCATGCTTCCTGCTGCTGACCTGCTCTATGGAGATGGAGATTTCAAGTTCCAACAGGACTTGGCGCCTGCACACAGCGCAAAATCTACCCGTGCCTGGTTTACGGACCATGGTATTTCTGTTCTAAATTGGCCCGCCAACTCCCCTGACCTTAGCCCCATAGAAAATCTGTGGGGTATTGGGAAAAGGAAGATGCAGAATGCCAGACCCAAAAACGCAGAAGAGATGAAGGCCACTATCAGAGCAACCTGGGCTCTCATAACACCTGAGCAGTGCCAGAAACTCATCGACTCCATGCCACGCCGCATTAACGCAGTAATTGAGGCAAAAGGAGCTCCAACCAAGTATTGAGTTTTGTACATGCTCATATTTTTCATTTTCATACTTTTCAGTTGGCCAACATTTCTAAAAATCCCTTTTTTGTATTAGCCTTAAGTAATATTCTAATTTTGTGACACACGGAATTTTGGATTTTCATTTGTTGCCACTTCAAATCATCAAAATTAAATGAAATAAACATTTGAATGCATCAGTCTGTGTGCAATGAATAAATATAATGTACAAGTTACACCTGTTGAATGCAATTACTGAAATAAATCAAGTTTTTCAAAATATTCTAATTTACTGGCTTTTACCTGTGTGTGTGTGTGTGTGTGTGTGTGTGTGTGTGTGTGTATATATATACACACACACACGTACGTACGTGTGTGTATATATATATATATATATATATATATATATATATATATATATATATATACACACACACGTACGTACGTGTGTGTGTGTGTGTGTGTATTAGAGGATATGCTCTAAGAATTCACATGTTGTCACTGGCGATGTTTTTGTGAGTGACCCACTTCCGGACGGAAAAACACGAGTGATGACGTCACTGTTGTAGTTTTTAGCGCTTCC
This sequence comes from Nerophis lumbriciformis, assembly GCF_033978685.3. Classification (NCBI taxonomy): domain Eukaryota; kingdom Metazoa; phylum Chordata; class Actinopteri; order Syngnathiformes; family Syngnathidae; genus Nerophis; species Nerophis lumbriciformis. The sequence continues at coordinate 9,697,817 of NC_084563.2, read as the reverse complement.
ATAGCGAGTCTACTGACAGATATAAGTTCGAACTGTACTCTACTTTGTATTAGAAATGGCAACAGCGGAGGATGCATGTGCATGTACGAGCCAGTCTGCCCTAGAGGTGGGGTAAATAATCTATTTTGAGTTGCATCGCAATTCGGACATGGACGATTATAGAATTTATTAGTAAATGTCAATAATCGATAATCAATTTATTTATTGTAAATAAAGTAATGCAGACGTCACAGAAAAATCCGACCAGCTCCTTTACTATCGGGCAGTTATGGTCCAGTTTTTTACACATTTTCATTAATTTAATAAATGTGGGAATTAATTTAACTGTTTCTTATTCCAAATTATGTTTCTTTAAAGTTGCAAGTGACAATGGTTTATTTAGTGAAACAAAAATAAATGTAAAACTGCACGAATATACAAATATACAAAATTAAAAATGCATCAATAATCGATTTTTAATTTAATCTTAGCTCTCAAATCGAATCGTGAGGTGCCCAAAGATTCCCACCTCTTGTCTGCCCAACAACAAGTGAATAGAGAAAAAGAAGTAGCTTATTGACTACAAAGTGGACTACAATGGTGGACCAGCGCAAAGCACTTTGGGTAAATTTGTACCAAATATGAATAATCCGCTGATGTTGATGACTTGGGAACAAATCACTAATGGGTGAATTCCGAATGGCTCATTTCCAGGAAGTATGATGGAAGGCAAGTTTCTAAATATATCTACGGTTACGTTTTAAAATGTTTGATACTGATACATGTCCTAAATACACAACAGCAGATACCTTATTAACATCAAGCATTGTGTGTGGTCGTTAATACTTCAAGTTATTTTGGTTTACAGTAGGAATTAGTGGAAATTGGAATTGCAGAAAAAGTAGCATAGAAATCCAGTCAGGGTTATGCAGCGTAAAGCGGTGCGAGGTCATCATATGTAATCCATAATGTTGCCTCACTTTGATAAGATCTTTCCTCAGGTACTGTACATTTTACACAGCAACAGATAACATGTACACTGGCAGTTGACACAATTCTCTTAGTTGATAAAAGACAGGAGACAACGAGGCCAACAAAAGGCAGTTTTGAACTAAAGACAGCTAAAAACGATGTTTACATGACAAACATATTTAAGTATGGTTGCAGACTTCTCCCTTCAATATTATTTCATACCTTTTAAGTAGCAGTAGAATGGACAAACAAGTTTCCCCTATATTGAAGCTATTCTCATAAACATCTTATTTATAACACCAAAAGACTTACAAGGGGTGCGAGTAAATACATATGATCGAAATAGTATCAATCTCACAGAGATTCCCGAGCCATTTTGAGAAGATAATGAGCAAGCCAATCACGTGATCTGTGTCGTAGAGATGGGAACCACAGATCCCTTCCACATCAACAACAATGCAAATCATGTAGACTTTGTGAGAGCCAACACGATTACCGTATTTTTTGGACCATAGGGCATACCGGATTATAAGGCGCACTGCCGATGAGCAGGTCTAGTCAGGACTATTTTCATACAAAAGATTATAGGGCGCATTAAAGGGGTCATATTATTATAATTTGTTTTCTAAATTGCAAACACTTCCCTGTGGAAATGTGTTGTCTGTACTTTGGTTTTGCGGCAATCGCCGTGGTTAGGGGTTTTATTTTTAGGCCATATTGCCTAGGCCTAGTCTCTGCTAACATTATTTTCAAGTGTTGAAAGTGCAAATATGCAAACAACAATGCTTTGAACAGGTTAAACCAAGGAGCAATGTGTACAGTCACTAACCAGTAATTAAAACTGTAGCATGTTGTCTAGACAATATAACGACAATAGAACATGTTATGTTAAATGCGCCCTTTGATCCAGTGCGTCTTTTCTATGAAAATGGACCTCAATAGACCCGCTGTGTGCCTTTTATTAGGTTCACATTTCCAGTTGAATTGCGAAAATGAATGGCCTTTTACACGATTGAGTTGTCTGAGTGTGCGACCAAGTCGGACGGGGTTCACTGTGTATCACACGATTACCCTTGGCAATGGAGTCAAATGTAAACAGCAGCAGACAGTTGTGTAATGATATCGATACGGGACTATTTACGTGATCCAATATTGACATTGTGCAAGTGTCGCGTCTCCAGCCTGCTGACTCAAGCTGAACTGCTGCATCATCACCACCATCCCTTGTTACCTTGCAGTGCCTTGAGTCTAGGCTAAAAACCGCTTAGGTAGAATGTGTCTCCCCTTTGAAGAGCCCCAACTCTGCAGGGCTTTTAAAATTTGAATGGAGATTTTTGCTCTGAATTCGCAACCAAGATGCACTTTTTGGTTTAGATTATATTTAACATTTCTAAAGGGACGGCGTGGATTTTTTAATGTATTCTGCAGTGTGTATTGTTTCTGTATCATATCTCTCCTGTACAGTGTATAGTATAATTGAGACTAAACTATGTTATCATAATATTAAGGATGTGCCAAACTATTGGCTGAATTGCGTAAAAAAGTAAGTGATCAGTCAATGCCGATTGATGCCTTTTAATGCTGATTACTCTAGTTAGTACTTAAACAGTTCTGTCAACTATGTGTCCAACAGTTATCTCCATACGCCTTGCGAAGCCGCTCCCCTAAGTTAACAATCATCACCTCCATTGCGACAAATAAACTGAATTTCTAATATTGTCACTGGAGGGCGAGACTAAACATGTTACACACCCAGTAAGGCGCCAAAAAGAAGGCATGCTAATCGCTAAGCGTGTCTCTAAGCTTGAAACAACACAACAAAATAAGTGCTAGTAAAGGTTAAAGAAGTGTAGATGGTAGCAGGGGTGTCAAACAACATAGATTTTAGAATGCATCGCGACTCTTTTTCGGAACAATTCTTAATTGATTAAAAAAAAAAAATCAAAAAACGATTAAATAAAAAAAAATACAATAAAATGTTTAATTTATTTTATTTTATTATTTTTAAATCTGTCCTGTCCAGCCACTCAAGAAAATCATATTGTTGATGTAGATACCCATATCTGCTGTACAGATTTAAATAAGAAAAGGGAAGCTCTGTTGCCTTATTTGTATTTGACTTTATTAAATGTTTGGGTAGAATTTTCCTAAACAAAACCAGTTTTTCTTTGAAGTAATTTAGAAATGTATCATACCTGTGTATCTATTTTATGGAGGAATGTAGTTAATCATTGAACAAGCACCCAATGTTATTAAAAAAGTATTGATTTTGAATCGAGAATTGTTTTGAATCGGGAATCCATTCTGAATCGAATCGTTACCCCTAAGAATTGAATCGAATCGTGTGGTGGCCAAAGATTCACAGCCCGAGTAGAGGGAACCCCGTTACAGCAGAAAGTAAGCAGCCATTAACAGGAAATTAACAAGTAACATAAGTATCTAGAGAGAATTTAACTGTGCTCTGTTGCTGTGTAGCAGCCAGAGTTGAAGGTGAGGGCGTATCGACCAGTATATTGGTGTCGATACTAAGAGGAGTATATGATTGATACTAAAGTGATTGGATCAATATTTTTATTTTCACAAAATCAGTTTTTTGTTTGTTTTTGTTATCGTTTACAAATTTGGGTAATTATTCCCTGGACACAGGAGAACTTTTAGTGCCAAAACCAAAGAACTTCAATGAGTTGTAGATAGTGGTTTGTTTTTTTGTTTAGTTATTGTGTACTTTTGACATTGTTTTGATCAAACAATTTTATGTAATAAGAGAAAATTACAGAATTCCAACTACTTTAAATATTGTGTTTTGCCACTTCAGGGATGATCAGAATCGGTAGCGCAAACCTCTGATCAGAACACCCCTACAGTAAATTTGTAATCGTACATTGGAAAAAGACTACAAGCAAACATTTTCTGTCACTTTTATTTTTGGAACTGCATCCTCTGTGTCTTCAGGTGACCTTTTAAAAATAGCAGAATTATCAATCACTTCTGTTAGAGGGAGCTGACGACTATAGTTTAGATTTGTCATTGTATGCTGGCTTTTGTTCTTTGTAGTCATTCCACACAAGAGTGTTGTAGTTTGACTCGAGCTGAAGATGCCAATGATTAAAGCTCCTTATCCATCTACAGCATCTGACAAAAGTAAAACTTCAGCAAGCTCTTCATTGTACCATGTCAAGGTACAATACTTTAGAACGTTGGGCTGGTCTACATGGCTGAAAACTGTATCACAATATAAGTGTTTTATATCGGTTGATATCGATGATATTGTGTTTATGACCTATTAAAAATAGGGACCAGAAGAAAAAACATATTAAATGTAAACATTTTTATTAAAATGTAACCTTCCTCTGATTATAATCCTTTCAGCTATCAAGACAGAAAGGAAATGGAACTAGCATGGAAAACACTGAATGTACCGTATTTTTCGGCCTATAAGGGGCACTTAAAATCCTTTCATTTTATCAAAACTCGACAGTGCGCCAAATGTACGGAATAATTCTGGTTTTGCTTACCGACCTTGAAGCTTTTGTATTTGGTATGTGGTGAAATAAGTGTGACTAGTAGATGGCAGTCACACATAAGAGATAAGGGTAGACTGCAATATGATGGCAGTCACACATAAGAGATACGTATATACTGCAATATGACTCAAGCAAAAAAACAACACCAAAATTGTATGTTCCATTGAAAATATACACACGGCGCTCAAAAATCTATCAAAATGTTTTAGTACGACTTTGGTAAGCTATGAAGCCGCGCAGCTTGATGGATTGTACTGTACTTACCGAAGGACTACGATTCGTTTAAAAAAAAAAAATGTAAACGGCCATACTGTCCGGGTGACTTTTCCTGTTTTATCCACGATTTCTTCGCTCTTTGCAGCACTCATTTTTTACTGTTTTATTCTCACTCCATGCAGAGAATCAACAGCGAGACAACACGATGACACAACCAAACTCGATACTGTTTCGTGATTGGCTTTTAGCGTGTCCCTGCCATTGCTCAATGATCACTCCCTGTTTTGCTAGGATACCAAAACACGGGTGCCTTTGTTCATGCAACCAACCTTACTTCGTGACTTCCGGTTCCCTCCGACCAAAAAATATATTTTTATCAAATACATTTTTCATTGATATCGATTACGTATCCATTGCAATATATATTGATATCTGTTTATTGGCTAAGTCTTAAAAGACGGTAAATTTGGATATACTTTAGAGAAGTCAATGGACATGAGTCAACACACAATCATTACTGTCTAAACGTCTGATAACACAAGTGAGTATACCTCACCATGAACATGACCAAATTGGGTCCAATGGCTTTGAGAAAAGCTGCGTTGAGTTATTTTCAGTAGATAGTCAATCTCTGCTGCTGTATAATGTGTACGTGGACTACTTTAAAGTATGTCAGTGTAGGTTTTTTGGCAAGATAAAATGGTTATTGTGCAAGTCGCATGTACAGAGCCTCAGAATGCTGCTGCCATCAAATGACGCTGATCAGTCCCGACTGTGTTCAGTCAGCCGCCGCAGGCTGAGCTGCCAGCCTTCTCACAACTGATGAGGTCAGCCAGGAAGATGTGGGCCGGCTCTTTAGGAACGGCGGTGTGCCGCCAGTGCTATTTCTGCTGCTGTGCTTGCACATCTTATCAGTCCTTCAATTCTATTTTACCTAAAAAAAAACGGAGTATGTGGGACCTCACAGTGAGTTTCCACAAGGCATACTTGCCAACCCTCCCGGATTTTCCGGGAGACTCCCGAAATTCAGCGCCTCTCCCGAAAACCTCCCCGGAAAAAAATTTCTCCCGAAAATCTCCCGAAATTCAGGTGGACTCAGGTCCATGCGGACCTGAGTCCACTAACCCACAATATAAACAGCGTACCTGCCCAATCACGTCATAACTGTAGAATGATCGAGGGCGAGTTCTTGGTTCCTTATGTGGGTTTATTGTTAGGCAGTTTCATTAACGTCCTCCCAGCGCGGCAACAACACACAACAGCAGTCACGTTTTTGTCTACCGTAAAGCAGTTCGTCTGCCGTAAACAGCAATGTTGTGACACTCTTAAACAGGACAATACTGCCATCTAGTGCATTTAATGAAAGCACTTTTGTGCGTGCCACACAGCAATGCATCATCAGAGAGGGTGTTCAGCATGGTTCGAAAAATAGTGACAGAGAATAGAACAAGGATGGACAATTCAACCCTTAACTCAACAATGAGTAGATGAGTGTTATGTGTGTGTATATGTGTAAATAAATGAACACTGAAATTCAAGTATTTATTTTATATATATATATAATAAAATAAATATATATTTATAGCTAGAATTCACTGAAAGAATGAAATATGAAATTCGTGCTGCAGTCTGCAGGTGTACCTAATGTTGTGGCCCTGTCATTCACAACTCCCCCAACACGAACATTATTGTTTTTGCACTTTTTGGCTTCTTATTAAATAACTTTTTTAAATAGATTCAATCTTGCACATGGAAAGTTTAAGTGTGGGCCTTAGTTAATATTACACTCCTGTCAGGGGGTGCATTCTACGGCGGGGGTGCATTCTCTACCACCAGGAGGCGGGATTACTGCGAGCCTCACACAGTGCGTCTTCGCAGCCGTTTTATGATTGCTCAGCACAAGAAATACTTTACACACATACAGTTGTTGACAAAATACACTGTACATTATATACCTCAGCTAACTAAACTATGGAAATGTATAATATAATTCATATAGCAATACGGTCTCACTGCACAGCAGGCCAGCAGTTAGCCGAGTTCGCAATCCATGGTGGCAGTGTCGTGCCTCAACTGGCTGCTGATCACAGCAAGTCTCTTCTCAGTATTTGAACGGCAAATGTGAAAATTCAGCGATTTGACTGCACGTCACTTATATATATATATATATATATATATATATATATATATATATGAAATACTTGACTTGGTGAATTCTAGCTGTAAATATACTCCACGCCCCCAACCACTCCCCCGCCCCCACCTCCCGAAATCGGAGGTCTCAAGGTTGGCAAGTATGCCACAAGGCAATTTAAAATTTAAACCGACTGCGCCCTGCAGACTTGCGCAATGTAAACAGTGAAAGTGTGACAATCTGATAGCGGCACATCTTGACTGAGCAGTAAAAGAATGTGGTTCTTTGAATTGGTAAAGATTGATGGATGATTGCATCCAGGGTGTGTCCCGCCGCTATATCGAATCAGCTGCTGAGATGGGCTCCAGCTTGACCCTATGTATGTTCAAGCTAATGGATGGAAGGAAATATTGCCCAGCGCTGGCCTGCGTGGACTCTGTCTTGTTTTCAAGGACAGAAGCTGCTCTGCAACCTTGTAGGGCAGACATGCTGTAGCTGATGGAGTGAAGCAATGTGGGCACATAGTTTTTGGACTGGTTCTTTAAATAGCTCAGTCTATCGAACATATTAACAAAGCTCAGATCATAACGTTTAAGGAAGTACAATGAAGGTTTTAGCTTTTATGGGAGAATATCTGTGCACTCAATTATGCAACTGCTGTACATGAACAAATCATTTTTGCCATCTCAATGTTGACTTTTTGCTGGGCAACCTTTGACTTTTGTCTTGTCATCATATGTTCATTTCACAAATCAGTAGGTACTCTTCAACTCATTAAAGGGGAGCTGAACTTTTTTTTTTTTAATGTAATATATCATTCACCAGAGGAACTCGTATGTTTCACATACACTGTATTGCCAAAAGTATTTGGCCGCCCATCCAAATGATCAGAATCAGGTGTCCTAATCACTTGGCCCAGCCACAGGTGTATAAAATTAAGCACTTAGGCATGGAGACTGTTTCTACAAACATTTGTGAAAGAAAGGGCCGCTCTCAGTGATTATCAGCGTGTAACTGTCATAGGATGCCACCTGTGCAACAAATACAGTCGTGAAATGTCCTCGCTCCTAAATATTCCAAACTCAACTGTCGGCTTTATTATAAGAAAAGTGAAGAGTTTGGGTACAACAGCAACTCAGCCACCAAGTGGTAGGCCATGTAAAATGACAGAGAGGGGTCAGCGGATGCTGAAGCGCATAGTGCAAAGACTTTCTGCACAGTCAGTTGCTACAGAGCTCCAAACTTCATGTGACCTTCCAATTAGCCCACGTACACTACGCAGAGAGCTTCATGGAATGGGTTGCCATGACCAAGCGGCTGCATCTAAGCCGTACATCACCAAGTCCAATGTAAAGCGTGGGATGCAATGGTGTAAAGCATGTTGCCACTGGACTCCAGAGCAGTGGAGACGCCTTCTCTGGAGTGATGAATCACGCTTTTCCATCTGGCAATCTGATGGACCAGTCTGGGTTTGGAGGTTGCCAGGAGAACAGTACATTTCGGACTGCATTGTGCCGAGTGTGAAATTTGGTGGAGGAGGAATTATGGTGTGGGATTGTTTTTCAGGAGTTGGGCTTGGCCCTTTAGTTTTAGTGAAAGGAACTTTGAATGCTCCAGGATACCAAAACATTTTGGACAATTCCATGCTCCCAATCTTGTGGGAACAGTTTGGAGCGGGCCCCTTCCTCTTCCAACATGACTGTGCACCAGTGCACAAAGCAAGGTCCATAAAGACATGGATGACAGAGTCTGGTGTGGATGAACTTGACTGGCCTGCACAGTTTCCTGACCGTAACCCTGTAGAACACCTTTGGGATGAATTAAAACGGAGACTGAGAGCAAGGCCTTCTCGACCACCATCAGTGTGTGACCTCACCAATGCGCTTTTGGAAGAATGGTCGAAAATTCCTATTAACACACTCCGCAACCTTGTGGACAGCCTTCCCAGAAGAGTTGAAGCTGTAATAGCTGCAAAAGGTGGACTGACATCATATTGAACCCTGTGGGTTAGGAATGGGATGGCACTTCAAGTTCATATGTGAGTCAAGGCATGTGGCCAAATACTTTTGGCAATATAGTGTATGTAAGAGAAGAACACAAATGTTGCTTTTTTTACGCATTCTAATTCGTAAATAGCCACGAGCAAATTTCAGCCAAGCGCTCCGTTTTATAAACACACTGTAAGTACAGTACATATGTAACATAGTAACCGGCACATTCATAGCATCTGATATTTACATATTTTGGTCAACAACACCATTGCTAATCATGGCAGAATTTATGAGACAACAAAGACTACTTTGGGACAAATGTTGATCCAAAACCTGATATTTTTGAGGAGGTGGCTCTACAAGATTTAAAAGCTGATGGATAATTAAACTTTAGTGATACACTCAGCATAATGTAGCAATATTACGAAGTGCTACACAAGATATACAAACTATGAACATAAAACAATAATTACTCACTGGGATGCGGACTGATTGGATCTTTATAGCTTCCCTTTTAGATAAAGAATTAAACATAATCCACCCGGAGGTAAAAAGTTGAATGTCAAAATCTACCAATTTCTCGGATTATGGCCACATCCTTCTACAATACAAGTGAGAAGCATGATTTAACTTTCACCAGCTCAGAGGCGATGCAGCAGCTCACCAGCTCAATATGTCAATATAGCAGCATGAGCTAGTTAGCTCTTTTGATCATGGCACAGCTAAAAATTGTTTGTCTGTGTTAGCAATTATAAGAAAAATATTGCGAATACTTGGTCAAAATTCAGGTCACAAGTGTAAATGTAGTATTGTTGGCAGTTTTTGGATGATGTTTTGAGAGGGCTTTATGGGCGCAATAGAGTACTTCTATTAGTTGCATTGTTAGCCACCACGTACTGGCTGTATTTACGACTTAGAATACATAAAAAAATAAAAACATTTCCCTTTAAGTTTAGGGTTGATTTGGGGATTAAAAAAAACTGGTGTTTGCACTGTACTGACTCGTTCATTTTACAGTTCTTTGTGTGATGTAATTAGTACCGGGGGTGCTATGCTAATTGGATTACATGTGCCTGCTTCCTTGCGAACCTTTTGGTCCTTTTGAGGCTCCCTGCTACATGGCAGTCACGTGTCCTGTGCTGCAAATTAAATATCCTTCCCCTGCGACGGTGTGCGACTGCTGCATGCCGACGTTTACATAGTTTACATACATTAGCGCACTGTAAGCGCACGTCGCCAGGAAGAGACTGCAGACTCATCCTCAGACTGCAAACTCGGGATTACGTAACTGCTGAAATCTCCTGGACCGGCTAATAGGGATCCAAGTTCCACAGCAGGTTAGCCAGCAGCTCCATACAGTGCTGCCGGTGGGGCGAGGGGAGGGTAGTTGCACCCAAGGGATTCCTATATTTGGCACGATACTCCAACTTCCTCCTTCGTTACTCATGCTTGGCTGCACCAGCATGAGTACCACTAACTTACTTGGATAGAACAGATGAGATGTACAGTTTGTGTTATCCATACATAATCATCCTCATTTCATTACATGACAATACCAAATGCATCAAGTCTATATTTATAACTTGACAATGAGTTCCTTCAGTGTTGACATGATGTGAATTCACAGACATGTGTCAGAAATACAGACTTGACTACAGAATATGCCGGACCACCGTGGTCTTAATCAGAGGTGGGAAGCTTTGGGCACCTCACGATTCGATTACTATTACGATTCAGGAGCTACGATTCGATTAAAGATCGATAATTGAATTAGAATTTTTCATTTATTAATGGAAAACCTCTTGAGATGCAGCATCTCGTTTTCAAGGGGGACCAAATACATTTAAAATGAACACAATACAGTACAACACAGGACAAGTTACACAACAAACAATTACAGACAATCATTAAAGACAATTGCGCTAAGATACCTCTCAACTCACACAGCTCTCCCAGAATTTACAATATTTACAAAAGAATAACATGTAATGCAGTAAAATAAATATAATATTAATACATTTAATTCCAACCAAGGACATACTACATACAGTGGCATTCAGTTTTAAAATAAACAAAAAGAGACATTTTAAAGGGACCAATGGTTGATAAAGACCTCAGAGAGACAGGCAGCTTTTAATTTATGTACAATATATTGATGCGGTTTTGCATTACTTTTCGTTTCACTAAAAACGCATTTATCACTTGCAACTAGTGTTGTCCCGATACCAATATTTTGGTACCGGTACCAACATTATTTCGACACTTTTCTAAATAAAGGGGACCACAAAAAAATTGCATTATTGGCTTTATTTTAACGAAAAATCTTACGGTACATTCAACATATGTTTATTATTGCAAGTTAGTCCTTAAATAAATTAGTGAACATACAAGACAACTGGTCTTATTAGTAAGTAAGCAAACAAAGGCTCCTAATTTAGTCTGCTGACATATGCAGTAACATATTGTCATTTTCCGTTCTATTATTTTGTCTACATTATTAAGAACAAGTGGTAGAAAATGAATTATTAGTCTACTTGTTCATTTACTGTTAATATCTGCCTCCTTGTCTTTTAACATGTTCTAGCTACACTTCTGTCAAAATGTAATAATCACTTATTCTTCTGTTGTTTGATGCTTTACATTAGTTTTGGATGATACCACAAATTTGGATATCAATCCGATACCAAGTCGTTACAGAATCATACATTGGTCATATTCAAAGTCCTCATGTGTCCAGGGACATATTTCCTGAGTTTATAAACATAATATAAATTAAAAAAAAAAACAAAAGAAGATGTTGTGATGCCAAAAAATATCGACGTAATCATAGTAGTATCGACTAGAAACGCTACTGTACTTGGTATTATTACAGTGTATGTTAGGTGTAGGACCGGTACTTTTCAGAGGTGGTATAGTACCGTATATCGTACAACCCTACTTGCAACTTTAAAAAAAACAATTCATTTGGAATAAGAAACAGTTAAATTAATTCCCACATTTATTAAATTAATGAAAATGTAAATCTGGACCATAAGTGCCCGATAGTTAAGGAGCTGGTCGGCTCTCTTGGTGAGGTGGCTCACTGCAGTCAGCCACATTTTATAACTGTCTGCATTTCTTTTACAATAAATAAATCGTTTATCGATTATTGATGTTTACTAATCAATTCTATTATTGTCCATGTCTGACTTGTGATGCATCTATAATCGATTATTTACCCCACCTCCAGTCCTATTTTATTTGAATTAGGACAGTACATATCAATCAATATGTCAGCAAAACAGCTTCAATATAAATATGCTAAAACAGCTACATTGCATCCATTGTCCTAAGATAGTTAGGAAAACACTAACACACAGTAATACACAATAGAAGAACAATAACGCCACAGGTACAAATAAGGGCTGCAACTAAATTACTATTTTGATAGGCCATTAGTCAATAATAATGTGATCTCCTTTGCAGACTCTACCGTCAAGTATGGCCTTATATGTTTAAAGTTTGCCAAGTTAAATATATCTATGGAAGGTATTTTTTTAACATGGTCTTTGAAAGCAAAGTTTCAATCAAAGATTACTCCGAGATATTACGTTTTGTGCTACCTCTGAATGCTCTCCATTGACCAGAGATGATGGCTTTTCTCCCCCTACTGGCTGACGTGAGAAGCCAAAGTTATTTGTACTCAATATTGTTTGCCACCTCAAAGTAGTATTTGTGGCCAGACCATGGGGCAGATTACGTACACACAAAAGAACACTGAACATTTGGGCCGAAAAACTACAGGAATCTAGAAGATGAGACAAAGCGGTGTTCGACTCTACCTGTGTTCTTGAACAGTCAAAGGCCAGGTCTTCTGAAATATTTAAAAAGATTTATACAAAACGGGTCACAGGTAATTGTTAGCGTGTTGGTCTCACTCTCCATAAGCAAGTCCCTGCTAAGAATGAGCATACATCAGTAATTTTTATAGTCACAAGTCCACTGGGTTAGAGAGTCCTTGCGAAGATGTGGGTGAGTCCAACGACAGTTCATGAAGATGTAGTGCGATCAATCGATGCAAGGAATTTGTGTAACTAATTAAAAAGATAGGATGTGTAGCCAACTAAAATTACTCTTCTGATCTAAAATATTAATATCCTTGAACTTTGCAATATGGGTTTACACCGAGGCGGCATTATTACAGATTAGAAATAGCCATAACACACATTGAGTTCTCTAAAACAAGAGACAGAATCTTCAAAACATAAGATTGTGTAATCAGCAGGCCTGAAGGCCAAAGAGACACACGTGTGCGCTTAACCAAAACAGTCATTGAAGTCAATCCAGTTCAAAACTACATATAATTAAATGCAAATACACACTTAAATTCACTCTAACAGCAGCTTGCCACAAATAAATTTGGATCTCCACAATTAGATTTGGTGCAATCTGTTCACCCTTGCTGATAAACACATTGTAATGCACCCGGGACCTAATGTAACAACAGTTACACTAATTTCCCAATTAAAAATAAACATACATTCAAATTAGGGTTGTACGGTATACCGGTATTCGTATAGTACCGCGAGACTAATGAATCATTTTCGGTACTATACTGCCTCTGAAACCTACCGGTTCCGCACCCGCCCGTGTCGTCGTCACGTCTGGTTTACGAACAGAGGAGCATGTTCGGCGGCACACAATCACGGAGTACTTACAAGCAGACACAGTGTGTAGACAGAAAAGGGAGAATGGACGCATTTTGGCTTAAGAACTGACAATAAAGTTGAAGTTATAACACTGAAACGCCCTCAGGAAGAGGTGCTTTAAGACGTGGCAGGCTCGCTAGCGGCTAACGTCCATCCACCGTCGGCAGTGTTTTAGCTACTTCTAAATCACTAATCCTCGCCTCCATGGCGACAAATAAAGTACGTTTCTTACAAGTATCATCCCTGCAGGACGAGGAATAGCTAAACATGCTTCACTACACACCGTAGCTCACCGGTGTCAAAATGTAAACAAACGCCATTGGTGGATCTACACCTGACATCCACTGTAATGATACCAAGTACAGGCACGTATCTAGTCGATACTACTATGATTACGTCGATATTTTTTGGCATCACATTTTCTTTCGTTTTTTTAAAATTCATATTATGTTTATAAAGTCAGGAAATATGTCCCTGGACACATGAGGACTTTGAATATGACCAACGTTCCCTCTCAGGTGCGCGCCTGCGCAATTGCGCACTGCTCAAGCGTCCTCTGCGCACAGCAAATATATGCCGCGCACAAAATCAAATCCCATCTGAATTCTAAACAAAATAAACACATTTATTCTGTGTAATTTTGCAATGCAACTCTGAGCGACAGTGACGACAAGCGGCCCTAACGGTGTTCGTCAACACCGTTCAATTGAACACCGTTCAATTATTGTAACGTCTATCGAGATGCTTCGAGGACAGGAATTATATCGATCACTTTATTGAGCAAAACTGTTTATATTCGGCCATAACCGCACCAAAAACATGAGTAAAAAACTTCTATCTCGAAAAACTAGTCATTTTCTGCCGTACAAATCAGGCCAAAAGCAACTTGTCATCTGTCACCAACACGCATACCACTAAGCCACTGGTGCGTTTATGGCCACATAAAAAGTCGGACAACTCAAATACCACACAAAGTTACACTATGACTGAATGCTGTTACAAGAGAAAGTTACAGGAATGCACACTTCATCCTATGCTTACATTTCATTATGCAACATGAGGATGTTTAAGGGGACCTAATGTGATCTCTGAAAGGGGTACAAAGGATTTCCAAAGCAGGACCCCCACCCAGACATATTGCACAATACAAATCCATAGCTTATGAAAACCAAGATTTCTATTATTTTCATTACAAGTGGGCCAAATCACTAATATTACAAAATAATCTCATGAAAATTACTCCTGTCATTTGAGTGTTATTATAAAAGATTGGTTTGACTGTAACGACTTGGTATCGGATTGATACCCAAATGTGTGGTATCATCCAAAACTAATGTAAAGTATCAAACAACAGAAGAAACAGTGATTATTACATTTGAACAAAAGTGTAAACAGAGCATGTTAAAAGAGAAAGTAAGCAGATATTAACAGTAAATGAACAAGTAGATTAATAATTAATTTTCTACCAATTGTCTTTAATAATATTGACAAAGTGATAGAATGATAAATGACACAATATATTACTGCATGTGTCAGCAGACTAATTAGGAGTCTTTGTTTGTTTACTTATTACTAAAAGACAAGTTGTTTAGTATGTTCACTATTTTATTTAATGATTAAATTGCAATAATACACATATGTTTAATGTACCCTAAGATTTTTTGTTAAAATAAAGCCAATAATGCAATTTTTTGTGGTCCCCTTTATTTAGAAAAGTACCGAAAAGTATCAAAATAATTTTGGTACCGGTACCAAAATATTGGTATCGGGACAACATTAGTTCAAATCCAGAAAACAACGTACGCAAGGAAAAATTCAGATGTATGAAAGTGTGTGCGCATACAAATCCAAGCACATTTCTTTGTTACGTCGATCAACTTTAAATTGATCCCTGATGCCTGCTTTGCTTGGCTTATCACGCCCCCTTATAAATACGCAAACCATATTGAAAATAGCCGTGTGGCTGACAGGACTCAGTAGGATGTGCTTCTTCCTTGTGATTGGGTTGAGCTACTGAGAATACCGTGTGCTCCGAAAACCACAGACAGGCTGAAACAAAACAGGAAGAAAAAGATGGCTGTACATCACCAAAACATACCAGTGTTCAAAAAGATATAGTCGCTGCAACTGGCTGTAGGCGGGTGGTCCCCTCCTCACTGCTCCATGGGTCACCACCCCACCTCCCAATAAGGACAACGCTCGAAAATGATGTAATTTTGCAATCTTTTAAATGTAAACATGCCAGCAAATCACAAACAAAACAAAGGACTTTGACTCTTGTTCGATTACTCAATTTATTATTAAAACACAGGAAAGCTTCTTGCGTTAGCAGTCGTATATGTGACATCCTCCTGTGTCTCTGGTGCTAATGTTACGCAACCAAGGAGTCACAGGAACACGTTTTGACAGCAATTGCTGGAATGTTACTGATGTCACGCCCGGCTAACGACCCGCTCAACGAATATGGAAATAAAGGTGTTCAAGCTAGCTCTGTTTTCAATAGGTACTAGGCGCCATTTAGCCTTTCGCAAAGAATGCCCTTGTCGTGTAGAATGGCGTCTGGAGAACAATAGTTCGATATGTCTGGGAACGCGACTGACTTATAATCCTTTATCACTCGACAAATCTTTTTTTGATAATGTATAGGGATCTATTCCCTTGCACATTGTGACTTTTTGCTTGTTTATGCTTTTTTAAGGAAGGTTTAAGCGTCTTGTTTAAAGTTAAAGTTAAAGTACCAATGATTGTCACACACACACTAGGTGTGGCGAGATTATTCTCTGTATTTGACCCATCACCCTTGATCACCCCCTGGGAGGTGAGGGGAGCAGTGGGCAGCAGCGGTGGCCGCGCCCGGGAATCATTTTGGTGATTTAACCCCCAATTCCAACCCTTGATGCTGAGTGCCAAGCAGGGAGGTAATGGGTCCCATTTTTATAGTCTTTGGTATGACTCGGCCGGGGTTTGAACTCACAACCTACCGATCTCAGGGCGGACACTCTAACCACTAGGCCACTGAGTAGGTCTCGAATAGTTTGCGCGCTGCCATCTTGGCTTGGTGACCACCACTGGTTTTCACTCTCAGTTGTCGGAATATAAGTTATAGATGGAAAAATTATCACCTAGATAAATTAATTACAAATATAAATGCGAATAATAAGTATTAAATTGTGCTATATGGTTTTACACAGTCAGCATTATTCCAGATTAGAAATAGCCATAACACACATTGATTTCTCTAAAACAAGAGACAGAATCTTCAAAACATACGATTGTGTAACCCTTTGAGACACTTGTGATTTAAGGCTGAAAAAATAAACTTTGATTGATTGATTAAAATGCTTTGGCGAAAAAGTGAATGTTGTGTCTTTGTCTCGATGCTTTTTACATTGTTGAAATCAAATGTTGGCAAAGCCCGAACGACCATCTCTGGATGTCGCCAAAGTATCCGCAGCCTGAACAAGTATCTGTACTTAAGTCATGAATTTTGCATGACGCAGCACACATCTCTTTTTTTCCTTGAAAAAGGGCGTATGACCGTTTTTTGTGTCTGAGCTAGCTTGTTACAAGAGGGCTCTTGTCTGCCAGAACATAAGACAACAAATCAGAATAGATTAGTGTTGCTAACTTATCAATCAATCAATCAATCAATTAGGGCTGGGCGATATGGCCTTTTTTTAAGATCGCGATATTTTAAGGCCATATCGCGATCCACGATATATATCTCGATATTTTGCCTTAGCCTTGAATGAACACTTGATGCATATAATCACAGCAGTATGATGATTCTATGTGTCTACATTAAAACATTCTTCTTCATACTGCATTAATATATGCTCGTTTAAACTTTCATGCAGAGAAGGAAATCACAACTAAAAAAATCAAAAAAAATTTCATACGGTGTTGATCTGGAAATGTTTGCCTCGGCATTTTGATGGTGTGGGCGTGTGGCACCGAACGGAGATGTTGACGTGCGGAGTAAGCACTGTTCATTCTCTAGCTAGTGTGTGTGTGACAATCATTGGTACTTTAACTTTAACAGGTGACTTTTCAAATGATGCTACATATTAGCAGTAATGCTACTTTTTATAGCAACGCTTTCGCCCCACACTTGACAAATTACGGTTGTCTGTTCGACATATTCCCACTTGAAGCCAAACCACCGCCAGACAATTAAGCCCCCTGCTGTTTTTTGGGGGAATTAATTATTCCTTCGTTTGTTACCAGAGTCACACCTTCTTTCGCTCGTATTACCGCTAGCATCACAGCTAACGTTAGCCATGCTGCTACCTCTCTGCTCAGCGAGGGCGTATACGTATGTGACGTATGTCGTGACAGTATGTGACGTGTGTAAGAAGGTGCGCTTGCTGTCTGTGAGAAGGAGAGACAGGAAAGAGCAAGTAGAGCATGTAGTTTAATGCCCGCAGCTAAAAGCAACTGCGTGAGAACGCATACTCAAATATCACGATATAGTCATTTTCTGTATCGCACAGAGACAGATATATCGCGCATCTTGATATATCGCCCAGCCCTACAATCAGTCAATCAAAGTTTACTTATAAATCACTTAATCACAGATGTCTCAAAGGGCTGCACAAGCCACAACAACATCCTCAGCTCAGACCCATGAAAAATTCAACCCAACAGGAACAACGAGAAACCTTGGAACTGGTTTGTAGAGTCTGATGTCAAAGCACGTATTGGGTATCTTACATGCTCTCTCAGGCGGCTTTGTCTTTTTGCTAACAGACAAAAGATAATTTAATTTGTAGTTCTAAACATATTTGTTTTCCTTTTCGTGTCTTTTTTATTCATTTGTAGAAAATGCATCATAGCCAGTTATGCAAATATGACAATTGCGGCATTCAAGTTGAGCATGTTCAGTTTTGTCCTTCGCATGTCAGGAACATCTGGACACTTTGTAGTAGAACACGTTTTTCGCCATGTCTCGCGGCTGCTGCCAATACCTCAGTAGGCTTCATCAGTTCATGCTCATATACTCAGATTGGTCCGATCTGGTCTTAGACTTAGATTAGTCAAATCTAGTCTGATGAAACTTAATGAGGTATTGGCACTCGCCGCTAGAGTAGATCTGACCAATCCAAGTCTTAAGACTTGATCTGACCAATCTAAGTATATGAGCATGAACTGATGAAACCTATTCGGATGAGAGGCGAAACGTCTTCTAGGACAAACCAAAAAGTCCAGTTGCGATCGATTGAATGCCCCGAGATAATATTTTATTGCGATATTAGACACTATTAAAGTTTAAATGATATGCCATTAAATGCAGTACATTTTTGTAATGTCAAAATGGAATGAAGAAATACATTTAGTAAGAAAAGATAGGTCCATTATTTTAACGCAATATTTTCAGGCTTTTGCGGGCTACATAAAATGATGTGGTGGCCACTTATGGCGCCCCCCGGCCTTTTAAGTTTTCCACCTGTGCTCTACAGTCACTATGTTTTATTAAACTTGTATACAAACATACATGAGGAAATCCAGTAGGTCATTTACAACCAGACTTGTCCATGTACTTTACTGAATTCACATCTAACTTTGATAGAATAGGGTGTTGTAATGAGGTGATCATGAACCTGCCTCGCAACAGATGTTTCACTCAATGTCCAGAGCTCTTCAGAACCCATGATGTCATCCTGCAGCCCATTCTTAAACCTGGAATATACTCTCACGTCGGCGTCTTGTTTGATTAATTTGAGTAGTTCTTCCGTGGGGGGTGGCGCTATAGCTGTAATTCTCTTCCAAAACACTAAGTGTGTCTCCAGAAAGAGCAACTGCAGCTGTTGTTGACTAGATACTGTGTTTCCTTCTTGTCAAGTGACATCGACATATGTTTCTACACTGGAACTAATCATTCACAATCATCAGATTACCTCTAATGGACGTTTTACCTTTTTAAACCAAAGGAAATCACATTTGTAAAGATGGACATGTGCAACTTCTGAACGAGTCGCGGCAGAGGTTGCAGTTATTTGCAACGCTATTCGCCGTTCAGGACATGGGACTAGAGAGAGGTATCATGTAAATAAAACTGTTAAATAACTATTTTAGTAAATTAAATGCTGGTGTTTATCTGTATGGTCATGATCAGAGTTCAGAAATATTTGTAAATATACCTAACAACTATGAACTAGGTTTACAGCATATGAAATACATTTGGCAACAACATGCACTTTGAGAGTGCTGACAGCCCAATTTTTATCAATTAATATATTCTGTAGACATACCCTCATCCGCTCTCTTTTCCTGAAAGCTGATCTGTCCAGTTTTGGAGTTGATGTCAGCAGGCCAGGGAAGCTAGGGTCGATATTCTTCTCTTGATCATCTTCGGTGGCATAAGGGACGGTGTGAGCCAAGACATCCAGGGGGTTTAGCTCGCTCGTCTGCGGGAACAAACTGCCGCCATTGCTTGCCGTGCTACCGAGGGCCTTTGTCCCTGAATTGCTCACACACTCCGGCAGATTCAATGGGGGTCTGGCGGCAGATTTCTTTGACTTTATCGTTGGAAATGCATCTGCTTTGAGTGTCGCAGGATATCCACACATTCTTGCCATCTCTGTCGTAGCATAGCTTTCGTCGGTAAAGTGTGCGGAACAAACGTCCAATTTCTTGCCACTTTCGCATCTTTGGGCCACTGGTGCAACTTGAATCCGTCCCCGTTCGTGTTGTTACACCCTCCGACAACACACCGACGAGGCATGATGTCTCCAAGGTACGGAAAACAGTCGAAAAAAACGGAAAATAACAGAGCTGATTTGACTCGGTGTTTGTAATGTGTTTGAGAAAATGGCGGATTGCTTTCCCATGTGACGTCACAACGTGACGTCATCGCTCCGAGAGCGAATAATAGAAAGGTGTTTAATTCGCCAAAATTCACCCATTTAGAGTTCGGAAATTGGTTAAAAAAATATATGGTCTTTTTTTCTGCAACATCAAGGTATATATTGACGCTTACATAGGTCTGGTGATAATGTTCCTCTTTAGTGTCCTTTGTGATCTTTGATGTTTCCCTCTTGTGTGCAATGGCTATGAGGTTTTATTTTCCTTGGCCTCAGTCTGGACCCCCTCTCCAGGGGCCCAGGCTTAGACTGAATTTTTTTTTTTCCCCAACCCCCCCTTCCCCAGCGTTAACCTGTTCCTCACCTTTTTTGTAAGGGGCGGCTGAAGTTGGCAGACCTGTCAGCAATCCTGTTCTGTCTCCCTGTAATGTTTGTCTGCTCTTGAATGGGATTGCGCTGAAAATTAATTTAATTTCCTCTCAGGGATTATTAAAGTATTTCTGATTCTGATGATTCTGATTTACTATGGCAGTAACTTCTAACTGACATTTCTACCATGTTTGAGGAAATATTCTAAAAACTGATCACCGCGATCGAACTCAATAATCGCGACTAACGATCACGATCATATAATCGCCCAGCACTAGCGCCATGTGTGATTCCCCAAAATGTTTAAATGTTTCCGTATTGTACTGTGCTGCAAACTATACAACAATAAACATGTACAATTTGGCAGAAATATTAAATGTTTCCACTAAACTATTTGGCAGGTGTCCTTTCCCACAGGCACCTGCAACTTTAATGGCATAGGTTGGGCTTTAATTGTTGTTGGCTTCAGTCAAAAACAACAACAATTGTTGATTTGCCCGTCCACCTGCCGTGTATTTATGTTGGCATTAAACTGCATCCAGTCAAGTCGCCACCTGCTTGTCGTCGACACACAAAGAAGCCTGGTGGGTGCTTTTGAGCCAGAATGGAAGCGCAGATAACAATCAAGGACAGTTGGAGCTACATGCTTTAAAGAAAAATGACAATAACGTGATGGTTGCGTAAAACCATGCAGTGATGAGTCTTTTAAACTGCAAACAGGTGCTTGTGTGGCCCTGCACGGATAAATACGTTGAAAGACGGGTTTACCGCAGATGCCTGTGATTCTTGAAGATGACACAATTTTAATTTGGAGTGCAGGATTGCCACAGCCTGCTCATCTCTCATGTGTAAAGAATGTGTTTAAAGAACAATTGATGAAAAAGTTTTTTAGCATGCATGTGTTTGTACAAACTAGGGTTGTACAGTTTACCCGTATTAGTATAGTACCGCGATACTAATGAATCATATTCATTACTATACCGCCTCTTAAAAGTACCGGTCCCCAACTCCCCCCGCACCCCTGTCGTCGTCACGTCATGACATTGCTGGTTTACGAGCAAAGGAGCATGTTCGGCAGCGCACAATCACGGAGTACTTACAAGCAGACACAGTGTGTCGACAGAAAAGGGAGAACTGACACCATTTAAGATAAAGGTGAAGTTATAACACTGAAACGCCCTGGCATTGACATGGCTAGCTAGCTAGCGGCTAACGTCCATCCCCGGTCTGCAGTGTTTTAGCTACTTCTAAATCACTAAGCCTCCATGGCGACTAAGTCTCTTACAAGTATCATCCCTGCAGGACGAGGAATAGCTAAACGTGCTTCACTACACACCGTAGCTCACCGGCGGGACAATGTAAACAAACGACATTGGTGGATCTACACCTAACATCCACTGTAATGATACCAAGTACAGGAGCATATCTAGTCAATACTACTCTGATTAAATCAATATTTTTTTAGCATCACACTATTTTCTTTCGCTTTTTAAAAATGTATATTGTTTATAAACTCAGGAAATACGTCCCTAGACACATGAGGACTTTGAATATGACCAATATATGATCCTGTAACTACTTGGTATCGGATTGATACCCAAATTTGTGGTATCATCCAAAAGTAATGTAAAGTATCCAAAAAACAGAAGAATAAGTGATTTTTACATTTTAACAGAAGTGTAGATAGAACATGTTAAAAGAGAAAATAAGCAGATATTAACAGTAAATGAACAAGTAGATTAATAATTCATTTTCTACCACTTGTCCTTAATAATGTTGACAAAATAATAACATGATAAATGACACAATGTTACTGCATACGTCAGCAGACTGATTAGGAGCCTTTGTTTGTTTACTTACTACTAAAAACAAGTTGTCTAGTATGTTCACTATAATTATTTAAGGACAAACTTGCAATAATAAACATATGTTTAATGTACCCTAAGGTTTTTTGTTAAAATAAAGCCAATAATGCAATTTTTTGTGGTCTCCTTCATTTAGAAAAGTATTGAAATATTATTGGTATTGGGACAAGACTAGTACAAACGTGTAATTTCCCATAGTTGGATAAGTGTAAATTGCATCCAAGAACATTTGTGTATGTTTGACCTCTGAACAGAAGGTGTGTAATCGTCCTCCGATGTTGTTCTTTGAACAGGAAGAAGTCCTTTCTCTTCTCCGCCCTCTACGCCGCCTGCATCCTGGGCGGTCGCCATGTCATGAAGCAAAGGGAGAAGTTTGAACTGCGGAAGCCTTTGGTGCTGTGGTCCCTCACACTCGCCGTTTTCAGGTGAGAGCAGAATGACTGATCGTTCAAAATCAAAGACAGGATTCTCAGTGATTGATTGTCGAGTTCACGCTAATTTTTTAACAACCTGCAACATAATCGTTCATTCTAATATTAGTATGAGAGCATTTATTTTTGCTAATTTTGTAGGTATACGTTTCGGTGTCTAATCTGTTAGCATGCTAACGTTAGTTGGCTGGCTTCTATAGCCGTATTATACTAGCCATATTTTGGTACTTAATGTATGCTAACTTTGCCACTTTTAACACATTTTTCAGAGTGAAATATTTTGTTTCTTGACACATGCTACAGTTTTTATTTCACATTTAGAAAAAAAAAATACAAATAAGACTCCTTTAATGCGCCCTATAGTCTGGTGCGCCTTATATATGAAAAAAGATAAAAAATTTACCATTCATCAGCAGTGCGCTTTATAATCCGGTGCTCCCTATGGTCCGGAAAATATGGTACTCAGCATCTCTGTCTGGACTCGAGCCTGCAATGCCTCAGACTGGAAGTCTCTCCAGAGAGTGGTGAGGACGGCAGAAAAGATCATCAGGACTCCTCTTCCTCCTATCCATGAGATCGCAAAAAGCCGCTGCCTGACCAGGGCTCAGAAAATCTGCAAAGACTCCTCCCACCCCCACCAAGGACTGTTTTCACTGCTGGACTCTAGAAAGAGGTTCCGCAGCCTCCGAAGCAGAACCTCCAGGTTCTGTAACAGCTTCTTCCCTCAGGCCGTAAGACTCTTGAACGCATCATAATTAAATTATCCCCTCTACTCCCCCCAAAAATGGATTAACTCGCTGGAATAAAAAAGACAATATAACATACATCCATAAACGTGGACGCATGTGAAAAAGTGCAATATATTTATCTGTACAGTAATCTATTTATGTATTTATTTTATATATACATAACTTTTATGGACAGAATTTCTAGGCGCAGTCAAGGCGTTGAGGGGATCTGGTTTGGTGGCTGCAGGATTAGGTCTCTGCTTTTTGCAGATGATGTGGTCCTGATGGCTTCATCTGGCCAGGATCTTCAGCTCTCACTGGATCGGTTCGCAGCCGAGTGTGAAGCGACTGGGATGAGAATCAGCACCTCCAAGTCCGAGTCCATGGTTCTCGCCCGGAAAAGGGTGGAGTGCCATCTCCGGGTTGGGGAGGAGATCTTGCCCCAAGTGGAGGAGTTCAAGTACCTCGGAGTCTTGTTCACGAGTGAGGGAAGAGTGGATCGTCTTCAGTAATGCGGACGCTGTGTCGATCCGTTGTGGTGAAGAAGGAGCTGAGCCGGAAGGCAAAGCTCTCAATTTACCGGTCGATCTACGTTCCCATCCTCACCTATGGTCATGAGCTTTGGGTTATGACCGAAAGGACAAGATCACGGGTACAAGCGGCCGAAATGAGTTTCCTCCGCCGGGTGGCAGGGCTCTCCCTTAGAGATAGGGTGAGAAGCTCTGCCATCCGGGGGGAGCTCAAAGTAAAGCCGCTGCTCCTCCACATCGAGAGGAGCCAGATGAGGTGGTTCGGGCATCTGGTCAGGATGCCACCCGAACGCCTCCCTAGGGAGGTGTTTAGGGCACGTCCAACCGATAGGAGGCCGCGGGGAAGACCCAGGACACGTTGGGAAGACTATGTCTCCCGGCTGGCCTGGGAACGCCTCGGGGTCCCACAGGAAGAGCTGGACGAAGTGGCTGGGGAGAGGGAAGTCTGGGCTTCCCTGCTTAGGCTGCTGCCCCCGCGACCCGACCTCGGATAAGCGGAAGAAGATGGATGGATGGATGGATGGATATTTTATATATATATTTATATATTATTTATATATATTTATTTATTTATATATGCACCTAATTGCTTTTTTATCCTGCACTACCATGAGCTTATGTAACGAAATTTCGTTCTTATCTGTGCTGTAAAGTTCAAATTTGACTGACAATAAAAAGGAAGTCTAAGTCTAAGTCCTTTTTGATAAAAGCAACGAGCGACAAAACAAGTTAAGACTTTTGCAGAATCTGACATGACTCCACTATCTGTGACGCAACATATAAATTGCAGTGTGAAAGACGAAGGTAGGCCATCAAAACAAGATTTATACATACATAAAATTACGTAGTAAAAGCTGACTAATCACTGCCGTTTCAGTTCATGTAGCCACGACGCAAGGTTTGATTATTTATTTTTTTTAAATACAATTTGCCAACCTGAACAGTACCAAGCTGAGCTGGACTAATATAAATGGTAAGATGGTAAATGGGTTGTACTTGTATAGCGCTTTTCTACCTTTTTTAAGGAACTCAAAGCGCTTTGACACTATTTCCACATTCACCCATTGACACACACACATTCACACACTGATGGCAGTAGCTGCCATGCACAGCGCTAACCAGGCCCATCAGGAGCAAGGGTGAAGTGTCTTGCTCAAGGACACAACAGACGTGACTAGGATGGTAGAAGGTGGGGATTGAACCAGTAACCCTCAGATTGCCGGCAGGGCCACTCTCCCAACTTCGCCACGCGTAATATGGGGGGTTATTTGTTCCCATTGCTCCACAGTTGATGGAATGTTGTAGATTTAAGAACCAGTTTCAAGGCTCAATGGTGCAGACATGGAACACAAAAGACCTTTACAAGTGTGCATCAACGTTGTCTGTCAAAGTTAATGATGTTTACTCATATTTCTTCTTTTTTTTACTCTCTCCTCCCTTGCAGTATATTTGGTGCCGTCCGCACCGGAAGTTACATGACGTACATCCTGATGACAAAAGGGCTTAAACAATCTGTCTGCGACCAGAGCTTTTACAACGGACCGGTCAGCAAATTCTGGGCCTATGCGTTTGTACTAAGTAAAGCACCAGAACTTGGTAAGTAGTGGCTTTTTCTTCCCCCTTTTTAAATGAGTAAAATACCACATATCAACATATGGTAGAACCTCCAAAGTCAATAATCAAATTGGATATGGGTCCGGGTTATCGCCAAATGCACAAGTGTATGAGCAAGCAGCTACACAACAGCTAAGCACACGATAGCAAACAAGCTAGACATTTTGAAGTAAGTGTCCTTAATTGAACAATATTGCAGTCTAAAATAGGGCTGCAGGATTTTGAGAAAAAACCTAATAACGATTTTTCTTTCCAAATTTGCGATTGCGATTCGTATTGGGATTTGTATATTTTATACATACAAATCAGGGCTGTACGGCTAGCTTTTTCACTAGTAGCAACGGTGCTACTAAATGAAGGAAATCATTTTTTTTGTTTTACAGAAAAAATATCACAATTTCATTGTTAACACAGGTACACATGTGCTCTCATACATATAACCACAATGCTATCATAAGGTCTACTGCAACGCTCAATTCAATACAGAACATCCCTAAACAGTGCTAGCTCTGTCGGTAAAATGAGTGTAGGGCTGGGCCATATGGAACCAAACTCTTATCCCGATATAGTTTGGCCCATAAACTAACCCATAAATGGAAATAAATATCTCTACCTTGTCTTGATTTTAAAATTCCGGGACTGATGGGGGGATCCTAATACACAAAAACTGGTTCCAACAAGCAAGAATAGGATCCTTGACAAAAAGCCTTGAAAATATTACGAGAAATGTCAAATATAATCTCGAATCTTTAAAAAAAACATTTAGCTTTGCTCAATTATTTAGCTAAGAAAAACACAAACGAACAAAATGTGAAATAACGTGCCTTGGTTTAAGAGGACATGTTTAAACATTTAATATATACATATATATATATATATATATATATGTATATATATATATATATATATATATATATATATATATATATATATATATATATATATATATGTGTATATATATGTATATATATATATATATATATATATATATATATATATATATATATATATATATATATATATATATATATATATATATATATATATATATATATATGTGTATATATATATATATATATATATATATATATATATATATATGTGTATATATATGTATGTATATATATATATATATATATGTATATATATGTATATATGTATATATATATATGTGTATATGTATATATGTGTATATATATATGTATATATATATATATATATATATGTATGTATGTAGGTAGGGCAGCACGGTGGAAGAGGGGTTAGTGCGTCTGCCTCACAATACGAAGGTCCTGAGTAGTCCTGGGTTCAATCCCAGGCTCGGGATCTTTCTGTGTGGAGTTTGCATGTTCTCCCCGTGACTGCGTGGGTTCCCTCCGGGTACTCCGGCTTCCTCCCACCTCCAAAGACATGCACCTGGGGATAGGTTGATTGGCAACATTAAATGGGCCCTAGTGTGTGAATGTGAGTGTGAATGTTGTCTGTCTATCTGTGTTGGCCCTGTGATGAGGTGGCGACTTGTCCAGGGTGTACCCCGCCTTCCGCCTGATTGTAGCTGAGATAGGCTCCAGCGCCCCCCGCGACCCCGAAGGGAATAAGCGGTAGAAAATGGATGGATGTATGTATGTATGTATGTATGTATGTATGTATATGTATGTGTATATATAAGTATATATTAGGGTTGCACATCTCTCTCTGATAAACGATTCGATATGCATCTAGATACACAGGTTACGATTCGATTCAAAAACGATATCCTTTTATTACAGACCGATTCGATTGGATTCGATTCCGAACGATACGATTCGATTTGACGGTTAATATTCAAGACTCCAAATCCCCAAGCATTATGGCTTTATGGCACTGGCAAAAAAAACAGAACAACAAAATCACATGTCAATGTATTTATTTTTAGACATGGACCAAAAAAAGTCTGGCTGAATTGTAGGATGGGAACTCCAGAGGTAAAAGTAGCACAGAATCGTAACAACAAAGTGCAATATTTCAGCCTGAGCATAGTTTTGAACACTAGAGGTAGGTAACAAAGATTCAATATTTCAACCTGCTGCCAGTGTACGTCAACGATGCTCGACACTATTTACAAATAGCATGGCTTCTGTCGAGCTTCCCTTCCTTCTTATAAAACCCAAAAACTTTCCACACTTTGGATTTCTGTCTCCCCGATGCGTTGAAAATCTTTCTCGGTCCATTATCACCTTCGGTCAGACTGACGCTTTCGTTCTCCTCCTCCTTCATTTTCCGTGTTGTCTCTTGTTTATCACTCGTGCTAATACCAGCTAGGCGGCTACCGCGTTTGGCGAGTAGCTTCAGCTCTCGCGTTGTTTTAGAGACTCTGGCGCATATTGTAATCTAGCCAACCCATGCAAAGTCTCGCGATAACCGATCCATGACTCTATAACCGATTCAGCTAGGAATTCATGAATTATTCGCATTGATTGAGGAGTCTGCTACCGATGCAGCCTAATCGCTCACTTGTTGAATCGAATACTCGGTCGCATCGGTTTATCGTTCACAACCCTAGTATGTACATGTGTGTGTGTGTATATATATATATATATATATATATATATATATATATATAAATATATACCGTATTTTCCGCACCATTAGGCGCCCTGGGTTAAAAGCCGCGCCTTCAATGAACGGCATATTTCAAAACTTTGTCCACCTATAAGCCGCCCGGTGTTGTAAGCCGCATCTAACTGCGCTAAAGGAATGTCAAAAAAACAGTCAGATAGGTCAGTCAAACTTTAATAATATATTAAAAACCAGCGTTCTAACAACTCTGTTCACTCCCAAAATGTACGCAAATGTGCAATCACAAACATACGTATATCAACATGGACAGAGCTGCGTGAAAAAAGCCACCCGGCCTCTTCGCGTAAACTTAAAATTACCTTAACCACTCGCTCATCTTTTCTTCATCCATCCCTTCGAGTTAGCTTTTATGATGACGCCGGCTGGAAAGGTCTCTTTTGGCAAGGTCTTCCTTTTGAATATCACCATGGGTGGAAGTTTCTGGCCATTAGCATGGCAAGCTAGAACCACAGTGAAGGATGACTTCTCATTCCCTGTGGTGCGAATATTCACCGTACGTGCTCCCGTTGTATCCACAGTGCGGTTCACAGGAATATCAGTTGCTGTGAAATAGTAATCCGTGTGCGGATGGAGAGATTGCGTCTTTTCATGAACCGGATCCCTGACGCTTAGTAGGAGCCATTTTGTGGTCTTTACAGATGTAAACACACAAAGGAAATGAAACGTACGGTATATCCGCGCGCTTTTTCTTCTTCTACGCGGGCGGGTGGTTGCTTACAGTAGAAGAAGAAGCGCTTCCTGTTCTATGGGGGCGGGTGCTTACCTTGGCGGTTGCTTGCGTAGAAGAAGAAGCGCTTCCTGTTCTACCGGGAAAAAAGATGGCGGCTGTTTACCGAAGTTGCGAGATCGAAACTTTATGAAAATTAATCGTAATATTAATCCATATATAAAGCGCACCGGGTTAAAAGCTTCACTGTCAGCTTTTGAGTAAATTTGTGGTTTTTAGGTGCGGCTAATAGTGCGGAAAATACGGTATATATATATATATGAGCTTATGTAACGAAATTTCGTTCTTATCTGTGCTGTAAAGTTCAAATTTGAACGACAATAAAAAGGAAGTATAAGTCTTTTATGTATATATATATATATATGTATGTATGTATGTGTATATATATATATATATATATATATATATATATATATATATATATAGTCGAGGTTTCTGTGGTTTATCCGGTATACAGTGGAATATACGTTAGGTCAGAAACAAACACGGTGTACAGGGCAGCACGGTGGTACAGGGGTTAGTGCATGTGCCTCACAATACGAAGGATGATAACATAGTTTAGTCTCAATTATACTATACACTGTACAGGAGAGATATGATACAGAAACAATACACACTGCAGAATACATAAAAAATCCACGTCGTCCCTTTTAGAAATGTTAAATATAATCAAAACGAAAAAGTGCATCCTGGTTGCGAATTCAGAGCAAAAATCTCCATCAAAATGTTAAAAGCCCTGCAGAGTTGGGGCTCTTCAAAGGGGAGACACATTCCACCTCAGCGGTTTTTAGCCTAGACTCAAGGCACTGCAAGGTAACAAGGGATGGTGGTGATGATGCAGCAGTTCAGCTTGAGTCAGCAGGCTGGAGACGCGACACTTGCACAATGTCAATATTGGATCACGTAAATAGTCCCATATCGATATCATTACACAACTGTCTGCTGCTGTTTACATTTGACTCCATTGCCAAGGGTAATCGTGTGATACACAGTGAACCCCGTCCGACTTGGTCGCACACTCAGACAACTCAATCGTGTAAAAGGCCATTCATTTTTTCGCAATTCAACTTCAAATGTGAACCTAATAAAAGGCACACAGCGGGTCTATTCAGGTTCATTTTTATTGAAAAGACGAACTGGATTATAGGACTCATTTAATATAAAATGTTCTATTGTCGTTATATTGTCTAGACAACATGCTACAGTTTTAATTAGTGGTTAGTGGCTGTGACATTGCTCCTTTGTTTATCCTGTTCAAAGCATTGTTGTTTGCATATTTGCACTTTCAACACCTGAATATAATGTTAGCAGAGACTAGGCCTAGGCAATATGGCCTAAAAAGAAATCCCCTGCACACCGATTGCCGCAAAACAAAAGTACAGACAACACTTTCCTTTCCTTTGGAACGAACGTCTCACTCTTGTTAGCGTTAGCCATGTTTTGAATGTCCGCTAAGGAACTAAGGGGGCGGGCGAGGGCAAAAATAATGCAAGAGGAGATAAAAGAAAATAGATTTTTTTTATTTTTCAAATCGTCTGCAACAAAAACTCATTCATTGAAAAAAATCGATGCATTGCCCAGTTCTAGCAAAGACACGAGAAGCCAAAACATAAAAGCAGTTGCATTGCTGCTATCTGGCTATTGCTAATAATGGATTCAATTGGGGAGTCATAAAAGACCATCCAAGATTTAGTTATAAATCTAGAAGTTGTTCATCTGTCACATTCAATTCATACCTGGCGATTGAGACAAAGACACAAAACCTAAGACGGTCTCTGCAGGCAGCATCTTTTCCTTTTAACCCTTCGTGTGGAAGATATGAATATACCATCAGTCATCATCGCAGCGAGAGCAGACATTGTGCAGTAAGCGATCATTTTGTCATGTCCGCAGTTTGTATTTCTTGTTTGGCGCTTAGCAATATTGCTGCATGATGCTTAGTGTTTTACTAAAGCTGGATCTGCTTAGCACGCAGCTTCTAAAACTTGTAGATGACCCTCCTAATACTCAGGCTAACAAAATATACAGTTCTGGATTTTCATTTTTCCCAAATAGTCTTGGCTCTCACAAAGTCTACATGATTTGCATTGTTGTTGATGTGGAAGGGATCTGTGGTTCCCATCTCTACGACACAGATCACGTGATTGGCTTGCTCATTATCTTCTCAAAATGGCTCGGGAATCTCTGTGAGATTGATACTATTTTGATCATATCTATTAACTTTGTAAGTCTTTTGGTGTTATAAATAAGATGTTTATGAAAATAGCTTCAATATAGGGGAAACTTGTTTGTCCATTCTACTGCTACTTAAAAGGTATGAAATAATATTGAAGGACCAGACTTAAATATGTCATGTAAACATCGTTTTTAGCTGTCTTTAGTTCAAAACTGCCTTTTGTTGGCCTCGTTGACTCCTGTCTTTTATCAACTAAGAGAATTTTGTCAACTGCCAGTGTACATGTTATCTGTTGCTGTGTAAAATGTACCTGAGGAAAGATCTTATCAAAGTGAGGCAACATTATGGATTACATATGATGACCTCGCACCACTTTACGATGCATAACCCTGACTGGATTTCTATGCTACTTTTTCTGCAATTCAAATTTCCACTAATTCCTACTGTAAACCAAAATAACTTGAAGTATTAACGACCACACACAATGCTTGATGTTAATAAGTATATTTCCTGGGGGTAACTACCGTAGGGCGCACCGGATTTTA
Source organism: Nerophis lumbriciformis (assembly GCF_033978685.3). Lineage (NCBI taxonomy): Eukaryota > Metazoa > Chordata > Actinopteri > Syngnathiformes > Syngnathidae > Nerophis > Nerophis lumbriciformis. The sequence goes on along the minus strand of NC_084563.2, from coordinate 9,665,906 downwards.
AGGCGCACTGCCGATGAGTGGTCTATTTTTGATCTTTTTTCATATATAAGGTGCACCGGATTATAAGGCGCATTGAAGGAGTATATTATTATAATTTTTTTCTAAATGTAAAAGACTTCCTTGTGGTCTACATAACATGTAATGGTGGTTCTTTGGTCAAAATGTTGCATAGATGATGTTTTACACATCATCTTCAAGCCGCTTTCTGACATTCGCTTCCGGATGTGCCGTTTTGTGAGCGTTATTTACGTGGCTCACCTTCGACAGCGTCTTCTCCCTGTCATTTTTGTTGTAGCGGTGTAGCGTGCAAGGACGGGAGTGGAAGAAGTGTCAAAAGATGGCGCTAACTGTTTTAATGACATTCAGACTTGACTTTAATCAATAACGGAGCAGCATCTCCTCATCCGGAAACAACAAGGCCGGGAAATTTGTCCCGTGAAAAACCGTCCGACCGGAACTCTCTAATAACCAAAGATCCTTGGGTGAATAATGTATACTCACTACACCGGTATGTTTTAGCGCTTTCATGGCGAGTTTACTGACAGATATAAGTAAGAACTTTACACTACTTTATATTAGAAATGGCAACTGTGGAGGATATATGTCACATAACAAAAAGATAGAGAAAAAGAAGAGGTTTATCCACTACGGGGTCGGCACGAAGTACAAAGGCGGAAACGCACAATTTTTCAGGATTTATGCAGATCCCAAATACAGATCAGCAAGTACCAGAAGGTCAGAAACGTTTCTTTTGCATAATATTGCGAAACAAAACGCCAGATAATATGTTTTACCTTATACACACACCATAATAATACTCTTATGTTGAAGCACAGTACAATCCATCAAGCGGTGCGACTTCATAGCTTGCCAAAGTCGTACAAAACCATTTTGGTAGATTTTTGAGCGCCGTGTGTAATGTTCTATATTTTCAATGGAACCTATAAAATGTTGGTGTTTACTTGAGTCATATTGCCATCATAGTGCAGTCTAAACGTATCTCTTATGTTTGACCGCCATCTACTGCTCACACCTGGTCATTACACCATGTACCAAATAAAATAGCTTCAAGGTCGGTAAGCTCAACCAAACTTATTCCTTACATTAGGCGCACCGGGTTTTAAGGCGCACTGTCGAGTTTTGAGAACAAAAAGAAGGATTTTAAGAGTATAGCAGATATGATCATCTACATCAACAATAGGATTTGCCTGAGTGGCTGGACAGGACAGTTTGAAAATAGTTAAAAGAATACATTTTAAAATGAATAAAAAAATCCGAATTTTTATTTATTTTCTTTTTTTTATTCGATTAAGAATCTTGATTAATCTGACATTTATTGTTGTTGTACTCTTTATGTTTATCGCATGGTTTTTGGATCTTAGTGAATCAATGTAGCTTCTACGGGGGAATGTGTTGAAATATGAGCTTGTGTTTAACCAGGCATGTGATTTTTCCGTCTAAAGTCGGAATTCCGTCTTTTTTAATCTCGGGGAAAAAAAAGTTATCTCCCGTTTTTCCGGTTTTTTTTCCGACCCGAAATCAAGATTCGAGACGTAGTTTAAATTACGCCGGAGTTGATCGGTCGATATGTTCCTTGTGACCGATCAGGACATCTGTTATGAATGATGACGTTAATAACGTCATCATTCATAATGGTTATTACCGCCATTTTCCATATGTAAACGATGTCTGTTCTCGAGAGAAAGGACGCTTTACGAGTAAAATAAATTGATAAACATGTCAAAAATAAGTTTCGATGGGACTGGATGGAAAGGGAAATCACTGATACTGTTGGGAAGAAGGAAGTTACGACTTTGTTCGGTGATTTTATTCGGAAAATCGATCGTCCCGGAAAGGTTTTGTGCACGTGGTGTCATGATAATATTGACTATAGATCACGAGGTTTCAAGGCTTTGGAAGTACATGCGAAACGCCAAAAACATATGAAACAACTTGAAGCAAGGAAAACAAACTTTTCACTAGCTGGTACTTTTGAATGTCAACCGAAAGTGAGCAAACCTTACAGACTTCATCCTTTGTTTACATCGACAACTGCCGTAGACATCGAGAGGAAAGCTCCAGGATAATTGGGTTATGTATGTTCTATTAATGATGTTTTCATGTCTTTAAACACTAAAATATTTTCTTCAAATGGTGCTGTCTTTGTTCATTTTAGCATTTTAAATTGGCCCCCAGACCCCCGGAAATTTTCTCAGTCTTTTTCATTGTGGTCAAATCACATGCCTGTTTAACTTAAAAATCGTGAGTTTCTCTAAATGATTGTGATGATTGTGGTGCAGGTGACACGCTGTTCATCGTGCTGAGGAAGCAGAAGCTGATCTTCCTGCACTGGTACCACCACATCACGGTGCTGCTCTACTCCTGGTACTCCTACAAGGACATGGTGGCCGGGGGCGGCTGGTTCATGACCATGAACTACCTGGTGCACGCCGTCATGTACTCTTACTACGCGCTGCGGGCGGCCGGCTTCAAGGTGTCGCGCAACTACGCCATGTTCATCACGCTGACGCAGATCACCCAGATGCTGATGGGCTGCGTGGTCAACTACCTGGTGTACTCCTGGATGCAGCGGGGCCAGGAGTGCCCGTCGCACATGCACAACATCGTGTGGTCCTCGCTCATGTACCTCAGCTACTTCGTGCTCTTCATCCAGTTCTTCGTCGGGGCCTACGTCGGCACGTCCAAAGCACCCGCCGCCGCCGCCGCCGCCAAGAAGATCAAGTAGAGCACAAAATTAAAAGGGAGAAAACGTGTGGGGATAAGTCGGGGTCTGAAGCTTGTATGAAGACAAGATGGCGGGGATGAAAGGTGGATGTTTGCACTTAAACCTAATGTGAAAAATCTAAAATAACCCAATGGAAGGAAGCAACGCCACCGTGACAAAGCCATCGCGACTAAAAAATGACCCTCATAGTCTAAATCACATGATCAAAAACTCTGCCACAAGTGTTTACTTGACTTTTTAAAAAAAAAAAAGCATATGAAAGATGAAATAAGTGAACTTTTGTTTGTCTGTCCAGTGTTGTTTTTTTGCTCACCTGTCAATAAAGTTCTTAATTTTGAGGCGTGTCAGTGACTAAGTATATCGTTTGTCAAAAACAGTGTTTTTCAACCACTGTGAGATGATCTAATTTCACCTATTTGGGTTGAAAATATTTTTTGCAAACCAGTAATTATAGTCTGCAAATGATGGGTTGTTGTTGAGTGTCGGTGCTGTCTAGAGCCCGGCAGAGTAATCGTAGAATACTCTTCCATATCAGTAGGTGGCAGCCGGTAGCTAATTGCTTTGTAGATGTCGGAAACGGCGGGAGGCATTGTGCAGGTAAAAAGGTGTCTAATGCTTAAACCAAAAATAAACAAAAGGTGAGTGCCCCTAAGAAAATGCATTGAAGCTTAGGGAAGGCTATGTAGAACAAAACTAAAACTGTACTGGCTACAAAATAAACAAAAATCGAATGCTGGACGAGAGCAAAGACTTACTGTGGAGCAAAGACGGCGTCCACAATGTACATCCGAACATGACGTTGACAATCAACAATGTCCCCACAAAGAAGGATAAAAACAACTGACATATTCTTGATTGCTAAAACAAAGTAGGTGCGGGAAATATCGCTCAAAGGAAGACATGGAACTGCTACAGGTAAATACCAACAAAACAGGAAAAGCCACCAAAATAGGAGCGTAATACTCTCCCATATCAGTAGGTGGCAGCCGGTAGCTAATTGCTTTGTAGATGTCGGGAACAGCGGGAGGCAGGTCAAAAGGTATCTAATGAACAAATAAACAAAAGGTGAAAAAAAGGGACAAGCGGTAGAAAATGGATGGATGAGTGTCCCTAAGAAAAGGCATTGAAACTTAGGGAAGGCTATGTAGAACGAAACTAAAACTGAACTGGCTTCAAAGTAAACAAAAACCGAATGCTGGACGACAGCAAAGACTTACTGTGGAGCAAAGACGGCGTCCACAATGTACATCCGAACATGGCATGACAGTCAACAATGTCCCCACAAAGAAGGATAAAAACAACTGACATATTCTTGATTGCTAAAACAAAGTAGGTGTGGGAAATATCGCTTGAAGGAAGACATGAAACTGCAACAGGAAAATACCGACAAAACCGGAAAAGCCACCAAAATAGGAGCGTAATACTCTTCCATATCAGTAGGTGGCAGCCGGTAGCTAATTGCTTTGTAGATGTTGGGAACAGGGGCTTCACGGTGGCAGAGGGGTTAGTGCATCTGCCTCACAATACGAAGGTCCTGAGTAGTCTTGGGTTCAATCCCGGGCTCGGGATCTTTCTGTGTGGAGTTTGCATGTTCTCCCCGTGACTGCGTGGGTTCCCTCCGGGTACTCCGGCTTCCTCCCACTTCCAAAGACATGCACCTGGGGATAAGTTGATTGGCAACACTAAATTGGCCCTAGTGTGTGGATGTGAGTGTGAATGTTGTCTGTCTATCTGTGTTGGCCCTGCGATGAGGTGGCGACTTGTCCAGGGTGTACCCCGCCTTCCGCCCGATTGTAGCTGAGATAGGCTCCAGCGCCCCCCGCGACCCCAAAGGGAATAAGCGGTAGAAAATGGATGGATGGATGGATGTTGGGAACAGCGGGAGGCAGCGTGCAGGTCAAAAGGTATCTAATGCTTAAACAAAAATAAACAAAAGGTGAAAAAAAGGGACAAGCGGTAGAAAATGGATGGATGGATGAGTGTCCCTAAGAAAAGGCATTGAAGCTTAGGGAAGGCTATGCAGAACAAAACTAAAACTGTACTGGCTACAAAATAAACAAAAATCGAATGCTGGACGACAGCAAAGACTTACTGTGGAGCAAAGACGGCGTCCACAATGTACATCCGAACATGGCGTGACAATCAACAATGTCCCCACAAAGAAGGATAAAAACTGACATATTCTTGATTGCTAAAACAAAGTAGGTGCGGGAAATATCGTTTAAAGGAATACATGAAACTGCTACAGGTAAATACCGACAAAACAGGAAAAGCCACCAAAATAGGAGCGTAATACTCTTCCATATCAGTAGGTGGCAGCCGGTAGCTAATTGCTTTGTAGATGTCGGGAACAGCGGGAGGCAGCGTGCAGGTCAAAGGGTATCTAATGCTTAAACAAAAATAAACAAAAGGCGAAAAGAAAAGGGACAAGCGGTAGAAAATGGATGGATGAGTGCCCCTAAGAAAAGGCATTGAAGCTTAGGGAAGGCTGTGCAGAACGAAACTAAAACTGAACTGCCTACAAAGTAAACAAAAACAGAATGCTGGACGACAGCAAAGACTTACTGTGGAGCAAAGACGCCGTCCGCAATGTACATCCGAACATGGCGTGACAATCAACAATGTCCCCACAAAGAAGGATAAAAACAACTGAAATATTCTTGATTGCTTAAGCAAAGTAGATTCGGGGAATATCGCTCAAAGGAAGACATGAAACTGCAACAGGAAAAAGCCACCAAAATAGAAGCGCGAGACAAGAACTAAAACACTACACACAGGAAAACAGCAAAAAACTCCAAATAAGTCAGGGTGTGATGTGACAGGTGGTGACAGTACACCTACTTTGAGACAAGAGCTATAGTGATGCATGCTTGGTAATGCTTTAAAGTCATATCCAACAATTGCGACAACGACTTTTTACTGTCAACTGAGTTTAGTTTTTTCATGATTTCTGCTGGTGGTGTGCCTCCGCATTTTTTCAACGCGAAAAATGTGCCTCGGCTCAAAAAAGGTTGAAACACACTGGTCTAAAATCTTACATCACAGGATTTAGCGTCTCTGTTCCTGAATTAAATATGCTTATTTCAGCATCCTAATACTAGCAACCCTAGAATGGCCTCGGTGTTGAACAGTGACCACGCCCCTTTTGGGCCGTTGCTTAGACCAGGTGTCGGCAACCCAAAACGTTGAAAGAGCCATACTGGACCAAAAAATACTAAAAACAAATCTGTCTGGAGCCGCAAAAAAATGAAAAGCTGTATCTAAGTGTTATAATGAAGGCAACACATGATGTAAGTGTCTATATTAGCCTACTATCAACATGACTTTAAAAGTCTTACATAAGTGTTATAATGAAGACAACAAATAATGTAAGTGTCTATATTAGCCTACTATCAAAATGACTTTAAAAGTCTTATATAAGTGTTATAATGAAGGCAACACATGATGCAAGTGTCTATATTAGCCTACTATCAAAATGACTTTAAAAGTCTTACATAAGTGTTATAATGAAGACAACAAATAATGTAAGTGTCTATATTAGCCTACTATCAAAATGACTTTA
>NC_084563.2:9629598-9652098 GCF_033978685.3 Nerophis lumbriciformis | reverse complement strand
AAGAAAATGTTAATTTTAAGTTAACTTTAGTGAGTTTTTGTTGAATTAGTATTTATAAAATTACCGTATTTTCTGAACTATAGCGCGCCACTAAGTAGGCCACACCCACAAAACTTTAGAAGAGAAAAATATTTGCATGTGTTTCATGAAAACTACCGTCAGCAAAGAAAAATCCATTAATTAGCCACACCGTTTAATAAGCCGCGGGGTGCAAAGTGCAGGAAAAAAGTAGTGGCTTATAGTCCGAAATTGACGGTCAATAAAATAAAGCAGGTGAAAAGGTATCTAATGCTCAAACCACAAATAAACAAAAGGCATTGAAGCTTAGGGAGGGCTAAGCAAAGCCAAACTAAAACTGAACTGGCTGAGAAGTAAACAAAAACAGAATGCTGGACGACAGCAAAGACTTACAGCGTGTGGAGCAGGCGGCGTCCACCAAGCACATCTGTACATGTCAACAACAAAATAGGAGCGCAAGACAAGAACTAAAACACGACACACAGGAAAACACCAACAAACTCAACATAAGTCACGGTAGCTAACGCTTAAACCAAAAATAAACAAAAGGCATTGAAGCTTAGGGAAGGCTATGCAGAACGAAACTACAACTGAACTGGCTGAGAAGTAAACAAAAACAGAATGCTGGACGACAGCAAAGACTTACAGTGTGCGGAGCAGACGGCGTCCACAAAGGACATCCGTACATGACAATCATCAACAAAATAGGAGCGCAAGACAAGAACTAAAATACGACACAGGACAACACCAACAAACTCAACATAAGTCACGGTAGCTCAAGCTTAAATAAAAAATAAACAAAAGGCATTGAAGCTTAGGGAAGGCTATGCAGAACGAAACTACAACTGAACTGGCTGAGAAGTAAACAAAAACAGAATGTTGGACGACAGCAAAGACTTACAGCGTGTGAAGCAGACGGCGTCCACAAAGGACATCCGTACATGACAATCATCAACAAAATAGGGGCGCAAAACAAGAACTAAAATATGACACACAGGAAAACACCAACAAACTCAAAATAAGTCACGGTATCTAACGCTTAAACCAAAAATAAATAAAAGGCATTGAAGCTTAGGGATGGCTATGCAAAACAAAGCTAAAACTGAACTGGCTGCAAAGTAAACAAAAACAGAATGCTGGACGACAGCAAAGACTTACAGTGTGCGGAGCAGACGGCGTCCACAAAGGACATCCGTACATGACAATCAACAACAAAATAGGAGCGCAAGACTAGAACTAAAATACGACACACAGGAAAACACCAACAAACTCAACATAAGTCACGGTAGCTAACGCTTAAACCAAAAATAAACAAAAGTCATTGAAGCTTAGGGAAGGCTATGCAGAACGAAACTAAAACTGAACTGGCTGAGAAGTAAACAAAAACAGAATGCTGGACGACAGCAAAGACTTACAGCGTGTGAAGCAGACGGCGTCCACAAACAACATCCGTACATGACATGACAATCAACACCAAAATAGGAGCGCAAGACAAGAACTAAAACACTACACACAGGAAAACACCAACAAACGCCAAATAAGTCAGGGTGTGATGTGACCGGTGGGGACAGTACACCTACTTTGAGACAAGAGCTATAGTGATGCATGCTTGGTTATGCTTTAAAGTCATATCCAACAATTTCGACAACGACTTTTTACTGTCAACTGAGTTTAGTTTTTTAATGTTTTCTGCTGGTGGTGTGCCTCCGCATTTTTTCAATGCAAAAAATGTGCCTCGGCTCAGAAAAGGTTGAAAAACACTGCATTAGACCAGTGGTTCTCAAATGGGGGTACGCGTACCCCTGGGGGTACTTGAAGGTATGCCAAGGGGTATGTGAGATTTTTTTTTTAAATATTCTAAAAATAGCAACAATTCAAAAATCCTTCATAAATATATTTATTGAATAATACTTCAACAAAATATGAATGTAAGTTCATAAACTCAGTGAAGCACAAGCTCAGGTTTTGTCACTAAAATGTCTGTCAAAAAGAACTGTGAAAAGAAATGTCTGTCAAAAAGAACTGTGAAAAGAAATGCAACAATGCAATATTCAGTGTTGACAGCTAGATTTTTTTGTGGACATGTTCCATAAATATTGATGTTAAAGATTTCTTTTTTGTGTGAATAAATGTTTAGAATTAAGTTCATGAATCCAGATGGATCTCTATTACAATCCCCCAAAAGGGCACTTTAAGTTGATGATTACTTCTATGTGTAGAAATCTTTATTTATAATTGAATCACTTGTTTGTTTTTCAACAAGTTTTTAGTTTTTTTAATATTTTTTTTTCCAACTAGTTCAAGAAAGACCACTACAAATGAGCAATATTTTGCACTGTTATACAATTTAATACATCAGAAACTGATGACATAGTGCTGTATTTTACTTTTTTATCTCTTTTTTTTCCAACCAAAAATACTTTGCTCTGATTAGGGGGTACTTGAATTAAAAAAAAATTCACAGGGGGTACATTGCTGAAAAAAGGTTGAAAAACATTGCATCAGACCATCCCTTTCGTCCACTTTATTGCGATTTTTAACTCGGCCTAAATCCTGGTTTAAAAAAAAAAAAAAAAAAGAGCATAACTTTGTCTTCGCAGCAGAGCGGCGAGAGCTAAAAGTGACCTGGAGGATCAGAGCAAAGCCTTTGAGTGGCTCGCTAATTCCCCTTCAAGACCTCATCAGCTGTCATCCCGGCTGCAAGGGAGTCAGGAGTGATGCGGCAAAGCTCGGCCCATCTGGCACAAAGACAAATAACCTCCCAAATTGGCCATTAGTTGTTGCACTCCATTGTTTCCTCCTCAGCTGTCACCGTTGCCACTTTTCACTCTTTCACTCCGCGACATTTGTCAAATTGTTCGCCTGTTTTGACCCAGTCCTTCAGGTCGCTGACAAAAGCCTGTGTCACTTCTTGTATAGGTCGACTGTCCCAATACTTTTGTTCACACAATGTGTCCTACTGTTAGTTTCCTGTGAGCACATGTATCTGCCACCATCAGTGACTCTATTGCCCCCTGTTGGCCCAAATTGATGCGTAATTCAAGAGGAATTGACCCCGGCGCCAATTTCACCGTTCTTTGGACTGCAGGTGCCCTATCCTCTGTCTGTTAGCAGTAATGGAGGCCAATATAGAGATAAGTGGGTCTTGCCAAAAAAAATCAATATCCACGTGACCCGAGTGTTTTTGCGTGTGTGTGTGTGTGTGTGTGTGTGTGTGTGATTGTTCCCCAAACCAGGAGAGAGTTGCTCCATTTTGACACGATTCCCAGGAGACCGAGTGGAATCCACATACCGTATTTTTCGGACTATAAGTCGCAGTTTTTTTCATAGTTTGGCCGGGCTCCAGTGCGACTTATATATGTTTTTTTCCTTTATCATTATGCATTTTCGGCAGGTGCGACTTATACTCCGGTGCGACTTACACTCCATACTTGCCAACCTTGAGACCTCGTGGTGGAGGGGCGTGGTTGGGGGCGTGGCTAAGAGGGGAGGAGTATATTTACAGCTAGAATTCACCAAGTCAAGTATTTCATATATATATATATATATATATATATATATATGTATATATATGTATGTATGTATTAGAGATGCGCGGATAGGCAATTATTTCATCCGCAACCGCATCAGAAAGTCGTCAACCATCCGCCATCCACCCGATGTAACATTTGATCAGAACCGCACCCGCCCGCACCCGCCCGTTGTTATATATCTAATATAGACGATGCAAGGCATTAGTGAGGTTATAAAGCTTTTGCCTGTTAAAGAAAGGAGACTGATCCAATGCAGCACAGACATTCGCGTGCCACGCTGTCACGACCCAGACGCACACCAGTGCGCAATCATTTTGGAGCCGCGCTGAGCGCACCTCCAAGCGCATCTCGCTGCCGGCGACGGCCGGGTATATGGGCCCAACGCTCCAGCGCCATCCATTTTCAGGGCTAGTTGATTCGGCAGGTGGGTTGTTACACACTCCTTAGCGGGTTCCGACGTCCATGGCCACCGTCCTGCTGTCTATATCAACCAGGGTGAGCCCCACCCCTTTCGTGAGCGCACTGCGCGCGGAGTGACCCCTGTTACGCGCCCCCGGCAACAGGGGTGGCGGGCAGGTAAGCTGCGCGGGCGGAGCGCGCGGAGTGACCCCTGTTACGAGCCCCCGGCCACGGGGGTGGCGGGCAGGTAAGCTGCTTACCTGCTGCGCGTGACGCCGGCCGCGGCGAAGGCGGACGAGGCGGGGTGTCGGTGCGGTGGGCGCGGTGGTGACCCTGGACGTGCGTCGGGCCCTTCTCGCGGATCGCCTCAGCTACGGCTCCCGGTGGGGCCCTCTCGGGGGAAGGGGCCTCGGTCCCGGACCCCGGCGAGGCGTCGGGGGCCTTCTCCGCTCCGTAAAAGTGTCCATCTCTTTTTTTTTCTTTTCTTCTGTTGTGGCATATGCTGCAGGTGCCTGCTCGTTTTTCGTATGTGGGTAACAACATTTAACTATGTATATATATTTCCGAATTGGTTTAACTGCCACCCGCCTGAATCTATTTAAAATCTAATTTTTTTTTATTTCAACCGCCCGACCCGACCCGCGGATAAAATCTAATGTTTTAAAATTTCATCCGCCCGATCCGCGGATAATCCGCGGACTCCGCGGTTGTGCCCGCAAACCGCGCATCTCTAGTATGTATATATGTATATACAGGTAAAAGCCAGTAAATTAGAATATTTTGAAAAACTTGATTTATTTCAGTAATTACATTCAAAAGGTGTAACTTGTACATTATATTTATTCATTGCACACAGACTGATGCATTCAAATGTTTATTTCATTTAATTTTGATGATTTGAAGTGGCAACAAATGAAAATCCAAAATTCCGTGTGTCACAAAATTAGAATATTACTTAAGGCTAATACAAAAAAGGGATTTTTTAGAAATGTTGGCCAACTGAAAAGTATGAAAATGAAAAATATGAGCATGTACAATACTCAATACTTGGTTGGAGCTCCTTTTGCCTCAATTACTGCGTTAATGCGGCGTGGCATGGAGTCGATGAGTTTCTGGCACTGCTCAGGTGTTATGAGAGCCCAGGTTGCTCTGATAGTGGCCTTCAACTCTTCTGCGTTTTTGGGTCTGGCATTCTGCATCTTCCTTTTCACAATACCCCACAGATTTTCTATGGGGCTAAGGTCAGGGGAGTTGGCGGGCCAATTTAGAACAGAAATACCATGGTCCGTAAACCAGGCACGGGTAGATTTTGCGCTGTGTGCAGGCGCCAAGTCCTGTTGGAACTTGAAATCTCCATCTCCATAGAGCAGGTCAGCAGCAGGAAGCATGAAGTGCTCTAAAACTTGCTGGTAGACGGCTGCGTTGACCCTGGATCTCAGGAAACAGAGTGGACCGACACCAGCAGATGACATGGCACCCCAAACCATCACTGATGGTGGAAACTTTACACTAGACTTCAGGCAACGTGGATCCTGTGCCTCTCCTGTCTTCCTCCAGACTCTGGGACCTCAATTTCCAAAGGAAATGCAAAATTTGCTTTCGTCAGAAAACATGACTTTGGACCACTCAGCAGCAGTCCAGCTCTTTTTTTCCTTAGCCCAGGTGAGACGCTTTTCGCGCTGTTTCTTGGTCAACAGTGGCTTGACACGAGGTATGCGGCAGTTGAAACCCATGTCTTTCAAGCGTCTCCTGGTGGTGGATCTTGAAGCACTGACTCCAGCAGCTGTCCACTCCTTCTGAATCTCCCCCACATTTTTGAATGGGTTTTTTTTCACAATCTTGACCAGGGCGCTGTGATCCCTATCGCTTGTACACTTTTTCTGACCACAGTTTTTCCTTCCCTTTGCCTCTCCATTAATGTGTTTGGACACAGAGCTCTGAGAACAGCCAGCCTCTTCAGCAATAACCTTTTGTGTCTTTCCCTCCTTGTGCAATGGTTGCCTTTTGGACAGCTGTCAAATCTGAAGTCTTCCCCATGTTTGTGTAGGCTTCAGAACTGGACTGAGAGACCATTTAAAGCCCTTTGCAGGTGTTTTGAGTTAATCAGCTGATTAGTTTGTGGCACCAGGTGTCTTCAAAATTGAACCCTTACACAATATTCTAATTTTTTGACACACGGAATTTTGGATTTTCATTTGTTGCCACTTCAAATCATCAAAATTAAATGAAATAAACATTTGAATGCATCAGTCTGTGTGCAATGAATAAATATAATGTACAAGTTACACCTTTTGAATGCAATTACTGAAATAAATCAAGTTTTTCAAAATATTCTAATTTACTGGCTTTTACCTGTATTTGTTTTTTTCCTTTATCATTATGCATTTTCGGCAGGTGCGACTTATACTCCGGTGCGACTTATACTCCGAAAAATACGGTACTACTGACAAGAAGTTAATCATGTCAAAATGAGAACGTCAGTGTTTCCTAGGGGGGGAGGTAAAAAAGAAAAAAAATCGATTTTCGAATGAATCGCAATTCTTATTTGTAACGGTTCTTAGTCGTTAAAAAAAAATCACATCCATCCATTTTCTACCGCTTGTCCCATTCGGGTCGCGGGGGGTGCTGGAGCCTAGGCGGGGTACACCCTGGACAGGTCGCCACTTCATCGCAGGGCCAACACAGATAGACATATCAATTAAAAAAAATAAAATAAATAAAAATAAAAATAAAATATATGCACTGTTGTCGTTAACACACTTTTTGTGTTTTTGATTGATTGATTGAAACTTTTATTAGTAGATTGCACAGTACAGTACATATTCCGTACAATTGACCACTAAATGGTAACACTCGAATGAGTTTTTCAACTTTCAACCACGTTAGTCAATTCATGGTAATTCTTGGTGTCTTTTTGCGCATTGAAATCAGAAAGGATGCGCAAGTCCTCGTGTCCTTGGGACACAGATTTTTAAATTTTTTTTATTTAAAATGTTGTAATTTTAATTTTAATTGTTTTAATTTTTTTACCCTGCTTTCTCTGGGTCAAAACTCCGGTTTGCTTGTTTTTTCTAAATTATCGATTATTTTCGTCGGTGTTTTGCTTATATTTGCAGAGTCAAATTTCCGTCCCCGTTTATTGCGTTTTAATTGGTCGACTTCAAAGTAATGAACTTTCTGGTACAGTTTTTCAACTTGTTTAAGTCGGGGTCCACGTTGATCAATTCATGGTAATTCATGGTGTCTTTTTACGCATTGAAATCAGAAAGGACGCGCAAGTCCGCGTGTCCTTGGGACGCAGATTTTTAAAAATGTTTTATTTTGGACGCGGTGTGTTGTCGGGCCACTGTGACACTATTGTTCATTTTCTAATTTTTTATTATTTTTTATTAATGTTTTTAATGATGATACCAATGAGGGTTTTTTAATCACTGCTATTTTGAAATTGTTGCTAATATTGATGCTGTTGTCGATAATGTTCATTTTTGTTTCACTATATTTGGATTTGTGTGTCCTCAATTGCTCTGTTTATTGTTGTTCTTAATGTTTCTGGGACAAATTTGGTTTTGGATACAGTCCTGACAATATAGCACAAAAACAGACGTAAATACCACTGCATTCCATTTCTATTGTATTATAATTATCACTAATAAATAATTATTGTTGAATTTTCTGTTTGAGTGTTAGTCCTGACAATATAGCACAAAAACAGACGTAAATAGCATGTTCCTAAACAGTTCCCTAAACGTTCTTGCCAAACGTTCATGGCTAACGTTCTGCTAACCAAGCAAGAACTCCACAACCTCACGTTCTTTGAACGTTACAAACTAACGTTCCCATAACAATGCCACTACGTTCTCCTAACGTTCACATAACGTTCACTTGTTACCTGGGGAATTGGATTGCATTGTTGTGGTGTTGTTGTGTATTGTTTTGTTGATTGATTAATAAATTCATAATAAAAAAAGAATAAAAAAAAATATATATATATTTTTAAATTAAAATGTTTAAATTTAAATTTAAATTTTTTTCATTTTTTATACTGCTTTCTCTGGGTCAAAACTCCGGTTTGCTTGTTTTTTTTTAATGATCGATTATCGCTTTCCGCCGGTGTTTTGTTTTGTTTATATTTGCAGAGTCAAATTTCCGTCCCCGTTTATTGCGTTTTAATTGGTCCACTTCATAGTAATGAACTTTCTGGTACAGTTTTTCAACTTGTTTAAGTCGGGATCCACGTTGATCAATTCATGGTAATTCATGGTGTCTTTTTACGCATTGAAATCAGAAAGGACGCGCAAGTCCGCGTGTCCTTGGGACGCAGATTTTTTAAAAATGTTTTATTTTTAAATTAAAATGTTTAAATTAAATTTAAATTTTTTTAATTTTTTATACTGCTTTCTCTGAGTCAAAACTCCGGTTTGCTTGTTTTTTTTAATTTTTTTTTATCGATTATCGCTTTCCGCCGGTGTTTTGTTTTGTTTATATTAGCAGAGTCAAATATCTGTCCCCGTTTATTGTGTTTTTAATTGGTTGACTTCAAAGTAATGACCTTTTTGGTACGATTTTTACAGTTTTATCAATGACAAATACCGCCTCAGTTTGCACTCGGACAACTTTACCTCGAGGGGCTGTCAAAAGAAAGACTTTGTGGTAAACACTAAGGTGAGTGTAAAGTCAACCTCATTAATCAATGTTTACTTATATAGCCCTGAATCACGAGTGTCTCAAAGGGCTGCACAAGCCACAACGACTTCCTTGGCTCAGATCCCACATCAGGGCAAGGAAAAACTCGAGACCATCCCGAGCGGAGACAGGCCTTTTTAACTTCATCCTGTGCCATGTCTCCAGTAAATGACTTGTTTTAGTCTTTGTGAGTCCATGGAAACTTCACTTTTATCTGCCGCTGGATCGACATCGTTCCAGGATGGAGACAGGCTAGCTGTTAGCTTTATGCTAATCAGCACCCGACCAGACTCCAACACCCCAAAAACATACTTTGTAGGTCAACAAACGGGGAAAATATGTGCCTTGTGAAGTGTCTTGGAGAAGTGGCTGACAAGTTAGCAAGTGACATCATCACCGTCATTGTTTACTGGAGCAGAGATGCTGACTGTGCGTTATGATAAACACGCCAGGCTCTGCTTCTTATCCATAGACTTATCAGATTGAATGTTTTATTATCTATAACAGGGGTGTCAAAAATGTGGCTCGCAGCTAATGTTTTAAAGGCCCACGGCACATTCAAAAAATACTCTTAAAATAAACAAAAACATAACAAAAGTGGAATAAATAAGTTAACAGGTGAAATGTATTTTAGAAAAAGTTGCAGTGTTGACTAATAAAACAAAGCTGTTTTTTGTTCTTTAAAACTGTCATTGCTCAAAACATAATATTGAATCAAAATCTATGTTTTTTATGAATTATTGACCTATCCAAAGCTGCGATTACTTTAAATATTCTACTTTGAAAAATATTTTTTGTGGAACATTTTGCATATTTTGTTTGTTTGCCATAACACAAAAATAGTTTTCTTTGACAAAAAGAGTAAAAAACAAACAAACAAAACAAGATTTTTTTTTTTTTTAATAAACTTAGAATTGAGGGATATATGTGAAGTTGATGTAGACTCGAGGGATTTAAGAATGGATGTATGCATGTATGCCCTGGCACACCGAAGCACGTTTTTTTTTTTTTTACACTTTTATACTGAAATAAATACACCTGCAACTTATTAAATAAAAAATAAAAATAAATATACCGGCAGCGGTAAAGTTTAGATCCATGAAGGAAAGAAGAAAGTGAATGAATGTTTATAACTGAATACATTTACATATGCATGAAAATGTGTTTTCTTTTGTATTTTTTTTTTTTTATGAATTAACGTTTATGACAACCTTTTTCCAAAATCAATCCAATCAATCAATCCACTTTATTTATATAGCACATTTAAACAACAAAATGTTTCCAAAGTGCTGCACAACAATATTAAACACAATTAAAAACAATATAAAATAAATGTGATTAAAAACAATTTCAAAGGGTAAAACCAATTAAAACAGTAAATAGAAAGCAAAAAGCAAAATGTTAAAAACACAGAGGACAACAGAGGACCACACAACTCACGTAGTGTTAAAAGCCAGAGAATAAAAGTGGGTCTTAAGACGAGACTTAAAACACTCCACTGTGGGAGCAGTTCGAACATGGAGGGGCAGAATGTTCCAGAGCTTAGGGCCGACCACAGAGAAGGCCCTGTCTCCCCTGGTTTTAAGTCTCGTCTTGGACACCACGAGCTGGAGCTGGCTCTCGGACCTCAGAGCGCGCGCAGGATTGTAAGTTTGGATGAGGTCCGAGATATACTGAGGTGCCAGTCCATGTAAAGCTTTTAAAACAAACAGCAAGGTTTTAAAATCAATTCTAAAATGAACAGGGAGCCAGTGCAAACTCTCAAGGATTGGGGTTATATGCTGGCGTCTCCTGGCCCCTGTTAAAAGTCGTGCTGCCGCATTCTGGACTAACTGCAACCGGGAGAGAGCTTTTTGGCTAATGCCAGCATAAAGTGCATTGCAGTAGTCCAGGCGACTTGAAATAAAAGCATGCACGACTTGTTCAAAAAGGTTAAAAGATACAAACGGTTTTACCTTTGCTAAAAGACGAAGATGATAAAAACACGATTTTAAAACGCCATTGACTTGTTTGTCAAGTTTAAAATCGCTGTCTATAGTGACGCCAAGGCTGGTGACTTTGGGACGCACATAATTTTGCAATGGTCCCAAGTCAGTGAGGGCCGGACCAAACACTAAAATTTCCGTTTTTCCCTCATTCATTATTAAAAAATTCTGGGCTAACCAAGCCTTGACGTCGCATAGACAGTTGAGAAGGGGTGTCAGGGGGCCGTGGCCTTTTGAAATAGGCATATAAATTTGGCAGTCGTCTGCATAAAAGTGATAAAACACTCCATGCCTCTTAAAAATCTCTCCAAGAGGAAGAAGGTACAGTGCAAACAGCATGGAGCCTAGAATAGATCCCTGGGGGACACCACAGTAAAGCGGAGCAGAAGAAGAAGTGGCGTCCCCCAGCCTGACAGAGAAGGACCTTTCTGACAGGTAGGATCAAAACACAATATAGAATGTGAGATATAAAAGGATAATGCATACATTTATCACCAAAACGCTTACAAAAAAGTAGGACCCTCAAAATGTACTGTGGGACCCCATTTTTATGACTTGATGGGGTCCCTGGGACCCCATTTCGAAAATTCCTAGCGCCAACACTTCTTAAAGTTCTGTGAAAAAGTACCTTCCCCAAAATATTGCTACATTTTTGAGGAAGGTACTATTCCCCAAAGATGAATAATTCCGAGACAAAGAAGAAGTCAAACCAGCGCCACTGGGGCAAGCAATGAGCAAAATGAGCTTCAAAGAAAACAAAAGGGTATTTTATGACAAAATGACACACAGTAAACCTTGTGTTAAGTCAAAAACACATTTCTGTGATGAACATTTATTGATGGAGGTAAAAACACATTTCATGTCACAGTTTCGTGTAATAGCTGTCACGGCGTGGTCTCGAAGCAGCCAGTTCTTCCGTTGTGTATCTCGACCTCCCTCCGAACTTTGGACTGCTTTCCCCGATCCTCGACCCTTGCTTGGACACGGACCTTGTTGCTTCTCTCCAGCCCCCGACTGCTCGCCTGCCCACGGACACCCTCTTTGCCTCGCCGCTCCGGACTGACGAAGGGTCCATCCAACACGCGCTCACAAGAACCCTTGGTTGATTGTAGCTGGGATAGGCTCCAGCACCGCCAGCGACCCCAAAAGGGACAAGCGATAGAAAATGGATGGATTGATGATAATAATAATAATATTATAGCGATTCATTCAGTTTGGTTTTGAATCCAAAGCCAACCAAAACACATGAGCGTTTTAGGAACCAGTGGTTGGAAAACCACAGTGCTCTGGCCCATTAGTGACTGTGCGAGATTGTGTGCCAATGGAATTTGTAAATTTTGACTTAATTTGTATGAGAGTTATCAATTATTTACGGTATGTATTGTATTCTCTGTTTAAGCAAGTGGCATCGTGACAGGGAGGATAGCATAATAAGTTATTGGACTCTTAATGAGGGTTGTCTCATGTAAAATATGTGCTATGGCTCATTAAAGGTTAGCAAAAGTAATATTCTGAACAACTCTTGGAGGTTGTCGACCTCTAGTGTTCCAATATGAAAATGCAAGTCTTAAACTGAACAGGAAGCGGTTGGCTCTGGACCGGAAGTATGTGGGACAGTCGTGTTGGCCGTCTGACTTGACTGATGGAGTGGAGTCTGATCGGTCTCCATGGCAACGGACGCCATCATTGAACACTCGTACCCTTGGTTGCTGTTAGACCATGTTCCCGTCTCTTCAGGTTGGTTGTCCCCTGGGAAATAAATAGAGTATTTGTGCGGTTGCAGGGCATGTAGAGATGGTAGCTTCTGGTGTACCTGTCTCTGAAGAGCAGGATGGACATACCGCCCTCCTGGGACAACCCACTGCAGGGAGAACGCTTTCTTTCGGGTGGTGGTCTACCCCTGTGTAGACCTGGAGAGTTCCACATATTAATTTATCAACTTAAATAATCAAATGACATTTTGATCTGACGCTGACCGGGCTTACCTGAGGCACAATGTCTTTGACCCTGTCTGACACATCCTCATCGGTCACACTGCTTTCACTCGCGTTATCCACCGAGGATCGTTTGCCAAAAAATACTCGAGGTCTTTGCGTGAGAGAGAGAGAGAGAGGGTGAACAAAAAGTTGTGTTAATTATTTTTTTCATGCACATCCAATGAGTAGCCATCCATTTTCTTTTGGGTTTCTTTCGGGTTTTAAGCAGTCTCAGTAGGGAAGCCCAGACTTCCTCGTCTCCGGCCACCTATTTTAGTTCCGGGGACACCTGGGCCAGCTACGAGACAGAATCCCTCCAGTGTGTCCTATTGTAGGCCTATTTTAGGGCCTCTTTCTGTTTGGGCATCCCCAGAACTATCCACAATGGAGGCGTTCAGGAAGCATTCAGACTAGATCCCCGAGCCACCTCAACTAGCTCTTATTAGCGGCTATACCCCGAGCTGTAATTCCTATTTCTACTGACCTCTTCTAAGCTCACACAATCATTGACGGCTTGTCCGCAAGGCTAACTAGTTGCCATCTATGGCAGGGCGGTATAGCTCGGTTGGTAGAGCGGCCGTGCCAGCAACTTCAGGATTGCAGGCTCGAGCCCCGCTTCCGCCATCCTAGTCACTGCCGTTGTGTTCTTGGGCAAGACACTTTGCCCACCTGCTCCCAGTGCTACCCACACTGGTTCAAAAATGTAACTTAGGTATTGGGTTTCATAATGTAAAGCGCTTTGAGTCACTACCTTATCTTTGTTGGTTTGAGGCTTAATACCGCGTTCCATCTACCTCGGAAGTCAAAGCTGGGAATAACGAACATTTTTTACTTTTACCCTCGGAAGCAAAAGGTTTGGGTACCCCTGCATGATCGCTTCCATTTTGGCTCGTTCAGTCACTACCCAAAGCTTGTGACCACAAGTAAGACTAGGAACATAGATTGGCCATTACATTGAGAACTAAGTGGTACATAGAATTCACCTGTGTAGCAATTGCACGGTTGTACTAAATGTCTTGTGTAGTAGTGTGTTTACATCCAGATTTAGAGAATAAATCCAGTATGTACAGGTACGGGCAACTGCCGAGGCTCAGCAAGAAGGTAACAGCTATGAGGATGAGGCTGGCCGGCCACTGCCACAGACATCGTTAGCTCCCGGCCGGCAGGCTGGTTCTATGGGAACCAATGCACAGGCATCGATCGTACGTATGTGGACATCCTGAAGGAAGATGCGGGAGCTGAAAGCTCTACAGAGCTGGCCGGGTGTATGGAGAACCGGAATGATTGGAGACTCCGATGGAAGCTCGTCTGAGGACGACTGAGAGAGATGTGTGTTTCAATGTAATGGTGTGTTTAAGCTTATGAAGTCAAGGGCTTTAAAAAGACGCAAGTTCTTTGTGGCTCATATGCACCGAGAGCTTCTACTCCCTCAATGGCGAGACGCCGACGCACCAAAACTCCAAAAGAGCGCACAAGTGCACTTGCAGTGAAGTGCAGAATGCAATTTGAGGCCGAGCTATTGGTGGCCATGCAGCGTCTCCGCCGGTGTCATACCTCAGCGGCTCCATTTTGTCGCTGTGAAATGGCCTATTTTGATGTGTAATTGCTGTCGAACAAGCTAAACCAAGCATGTCATTGAAAGCGTGCCACTTCCACCGGCGATGAGGGGAGGGACCGTGACGGCGAACGCAAGGACGGAAGCCTGGAGGTTGGGGTGAGGTGGGAGGGCGTCAAGAGTGACAGCCTTGTCCGTAAGCCAACAAAACAACAGCAAAGCAAATCAGCTGCTTAGTGGCAGCTCAGGTGGAAAGAATCGGGAGAGAATGTTCCAGTGTGAACCTCCGCCATCATGCGGAGACACTGACATTACACGGCTCATGCATGCCCAAGTTTGATGGACACTTTATGAATGCTGTCGGCTTCTTCGTTGATGATCTTTGCTGCTGCCTCTAAGCTCAGAACACAATTCTTAGCTTGCTGTCTGAGAAAACATAGTCTCATTTGCTAGTATTTTGTAGTAATTGCATGCAGTTGCATTCCCAAGACATTAGATAGCGAGACCAGTGTTTTTCAACCTTTTCTGAGCCAAGGCACATTTTTTTCATTGAAAAAATCTCAAGGCACACCACCAGCAGAAAACATAAAGAAATTAAACTCAGCAGCAGATATTGACAATAAAAAGTTGTTCTCGCAATTGTTGGATATGACTTTAAACCATAACCAAGCATGCATGACTATAGCTCTTGTCTCAAAGTAGGTGTACTGTCACCACCTGTCACATCACACCCTGACTTATTTGGAGTTTTTTTGCTGTTTTCCTGTGTGTAGTGTTTTAGTTCTTGTCTTGCGCTCCTATTTTGTTGTGGATTGTCATGTCATGTACGGATGTCGTTTGTGGACGCCGTCTGCTCCGCACACTGTAAGTCTTTGCTGTCGTCCAGCATTCTGTTTTTGTTTACTTCTCAGTCAGTTCAGTTTTAGTTTCGTTCTGCATAGCCTTCCCTAAGCTTCAATGCCTTTTGTTTATTTTTGGTTTAAGCGTTAGCTACCGTGACTTATGTTGAGTTTGTTGGTGTTTTCCTGTGTGTCGTATTTTAGTTCTAGTCTTGCGCTCCTATTTTGTTGTTGATTGTCATGTACGGATGTCCTTTGTGGACGCCGTCTGCTCTGCACACTGTAAGTCTTTGCTGTCGTCCAGCATTCTGTTTTTGTTTACTTCTCAGTCAGTTCAGTTTTAGTTTTGTTCTGCATAGCCTTCCCTAAGCTTCAATGCCTTTTGTTTATTTTTGGTTTAAGCGTTAGCTACCGTGACTTATGTTGAGTTTGTTGGTGTTTTCCTGTGTGTCGTATTTTAGTTCTAGTCTTACGCTCCTATTTTGTTGTTGATTGTCATGTACGGATGTCCTTTGTGGACGCCGTCTGCTCCGCACACTGTAAGTCTTTGCTGTCGTCCAGCATTCTGTTTTTGTTTACTTCTCAGTCAGTTCAGTTTTAGTTTTGTTCTGCATAGCCTTCCCTAAGCTTCAATGCCTTTTGTTTATTTTTGGTTTAAGCGTTAGCTACCGTGACTTATGTTGAGTTTGTTGGTGTTTTCCTGTGTGTCGTATTTTAGTTCTAGTCTTGCGCTCCTATTTTGTTGTTGATTGTCATTTACGGATGTCCTTTGTGGACGTCGTCTGCTCCGCACGCTGTAAGTCTTTGCTGTCGTCCAGCATTCTGTTTTTGTTTACTTCTCAGTCAGTTCAGTTTTAGTTTCTTTCTGCATAACCTTCCCTAAGCTTCAATGCCTTTTGTTTATTTTTGGTTTAAGCGTTAGCTACCGTGATTTATGTTGAGTTTGTTGGTGTTTTCCTGTGTGTCGTATTTTAGTTCTAGTCTTACGCTCCTATTTTGTTGTTGATTGTCATGTACGGATGTCTTTTGTGGACGCCGTCTGCTCCGCACGCTGTAAGTATTTGCTGTCGTCCAGCATTCTGTTTTTGTTTACTTCTCAGTCAGTTCAGTTTTAGTTTCGTTCTGCATAGCCTTCCCTAAGCTTCAATGCCTTTTTGTTTATTTTTGGTTTAAGCGTTAGCTACCGTGACTTATGTTGAGTTTGTTGGTGTTTTCCTGTGTGTCGTATTTTAGTTCTAGTCTTGCGCTCCTATTTTGTTGTTGATTGTCATGTACGGATGTCCTTTGTGGACGCCGTCTGCTCCGCACGCTGTAAGTCTTTGCTGTCGTCCAGCATTCTGTTTTTGTTTACTTATCAGTCAGTTCAGTTTTAGTTTCGTTCTGCATAGCCTTCCCTAAGCTTCAATGCCTTTTGTTTATTTTTGGTTTACGCGTTAGCTACCGTGACTTATGTTGAGTTTGTTGGTGTTTTCCTGTGTGTCGTATTTTAGTTCTAGTCTTGCGCTCCTATTTTGTTGTTGATTGTCATGTACGGATGTCCTTTGTGGACGCCGTCTGCTCCGCACACTGTAAGTCTTTGCTGTCGTCCAGCATTCTGTTTTTGTTTACTTTGCAGCCAGTTCAGTTTTAGCTTCGTTTTGCATAGCCATCTCTAAGCTTCAATGGCTTTTGTTTATTTTTGGTTTAAGCGTTAGCTACCGTGACTTATGTTGAGTTTGTTGGTGTTTTCCTGTGTGTAGTGTTTTAGTTCTTGTCTTGCGCTCCTATTTTGTTGTTGATTGTCATGTCATGCACGGATGTACTTTGTGGACGCCGTCTGCTGCTCCACACGCTGTAAGTCTTTGCTGTCGTCCAGCATTCCGTTTTTATTTACTTTGCGGCCAGTTCAGTTTTAGCTTCGTTCTGCATAGCCTTCCCTAAGCTTCAATGCCTTTTCTTAGCGGCACTCGCCTTTTGTTTATTTTTTGGTTTAAGCGTTAGATACCTTTTTATCTGCACGCTGCCTCCCTCCATACTTGCCAACCTTGAGACCTCCGATTTTGGGAGGTGGGGTGGGGGGGTTAAGAGGGGAAGAGTATATTGACAGCTAGAATTCACCAAGTATTTCATATATATATATACATATATATATGTATATATATACATCCTAAAAATATGCAAACAAAACTGTGTTTAGATAATTGATACTTCAAACTTGCATAAATAAATATTAAGGAATATAACATAACTTGGCTTCTGAGATTTTCAAAATGTAATGACTAAAATGCTAAAGTTGTTGATAAACAAGCAATTATTTTAATAGTTAAACATGGTCATTTTAGATGAATTATTATGATAATTTAAAATTAATTATTTCAAATATGTTTATTTTAATGTATAAATCTATGGCTGGATGTATTAAGGAGTCAGAAAAAATACAAATAAAAATACAATTAATTTTGATGTTTTTAGCAAAATATAGTGAACTTTTTTTTTTTTTTAATTAATAAATATATGTATTTTTAGGTAAGATAAACATAATAATACAATTTATCTCTAGTCTGGATGATTTAGTTCTTGTCACCCTGTTGTCCTCCCTTCGTGAAAAAAGGCTGTCCTCACTCAGGTTCGCATGGAGCTGGAGGGGGCGTGGCCTCCAGCTCCGGCTGAAAATCGGGAGATTTTTGGGAGAATATTTGGTTTCGGAAGGGGCGCTGAATTTCGGGAGTCTCTCGGAAAATTCGGGAGGGTTGGCAAGTATGGCTCCCTCTGTCGTCTGCATATTGTGATCACGACAATCTACAAAGTACTTAGCTACCTGCTGCCACCTACTGATATGGACGAGTATTACACGGTTACTCTGCCGAGCTCTAGACGACACAGACACTCAACAATGGCACATTTGCGGATTATAATTACTGGTTTGCAAAAAATATTTTTAACCCAATTAGGTGAAATTACATAATCTCCCACGGCACACCGGACTGTATCTCACGGCACACTAGTGTGTTGCGGCTGAGCTAGACGACTTGTCCAGGGTGTACCCCGCCTACCGCCCGAATGTAGCTGAGATAGGCTCCAGCACCCCCCAAAAGGGAAAAGCGGTAAAAAATGGATGAATGGATAGATAGCTAGAGCCTAAAGACTACGTCCAACTAAACGAGAGGAGCCATCTTTGCTACAAACGGCGTGTGCTTATGGGTGAAGCGGTAGAAAATGGATGGATGGATAAAACACTGGCTTAAATGTGTTTCAGGTCGTTCTGACTCTTCACTACAAACTGGACAATCGAGCATTACACTTTCTCACTGAGTCTTTTTATGTACATAATACGCACTAAACACACACAACATACATCGGGAGCTGTCAACACTCAGTATGGCTTCCGGCCCGTCACTCAAATACGTCCGTGTGCAACATAAACACAAATAATTCCTTTTGTTACAAAATGCAAACCCACATAACATACTAATTGATTGTATTAATTTATATGATATATTTGATATATCATGTAAAAGGGGTGTTCGCTGCACATGAATGCCATATATATAAATATTATATACAGCCGAGCGTCATTGTGATGAATAGAAACACAATAATGGATCTGTGTGGTCTTTACAAGAAGATGACATAACTGCACTTCACCTTATACTGCACACTTAGTTGACTTCTTTATGACTTAAAAAAAAACATCTGTTGATAATAAACAAAAGTCCCTGCTCTGACATCTCACAGTGCATCATGTTGGATTAAAATGCATTTGTTCACAACAGTTCCACAAATTTTATATAGCACCGATTAGGGTTGTACGGTAAACCAGTATTAGTATAGTACCGCGATACTAATGAATCATATTCGGTCAGTGACGTGCAGTCACTAGAGGCAGGTGAGGCGGGGCCTCACCTGCCATGATGGAAAGAAAAAACATTTAAAAAGAAAAAAAATAAATTGTTATATGTATACAGTGATTATACTATAAAGTTATTTTCCATTTAACTTCACCAGTTTTAGATTATTTTTATTCAAAATCGCTGAATTTTCACATTTGCCGTTCAAATACTGAGAAGAGACGGTGCGGTGAACAGCAGCCAGTTGAGGCACGTCACTCAGTTGAGCCTCAACATGGATTGCGGACTCGGCTAACTGCTGGCCTGCTGTGCAGTGAGACCGTATTGCTATATGAACTATATTATACATTTCCATAGTTTAGTTAGCTGAGGTATATAATGTACAGTGTATTTTGTCAACAACTGTATGTGTGTACAGTATTTCTTGTGCTGAGCGATCATAAAACGGCTGCAAAAGACGCACTGTGTGAGGCTCGCCTCCTGCACCCCCGCCGTAGAATTGTTATATCAACTAAAGCCCACACTTAAACTTTCCATGTGCAAGATTGAATCTATTTAAAAAAATTATTTCATAAGAAGCCAAAAAGTGCAAAAACAATAATGTTGGTGTTGGAGGAGTTGTGAATGACTGCAGGGACACAACATTAGATACACCTGCAGACTGCAGGTGTACCTAATTCACAACTCCTCCAACACGAACATTATTGTTTTTGCACTTTTTGGCTTCTTATTAAATAACTTTTGTAACCTATTTTCATGGGCTTTCCTCTTTGTGATGTTAAGTTCCTGTTATGCGCTGTTATACAGTATATGCCTTGAGCTCTTATTTTGAAGGCGCTAAGAGCGGAAGTGATGTCACGTTGCGGAGGTTTTTGAAAGAATGTAAATAAAGTGGTCCTCGTGTAAACTGGAGTCTCCGTGTTTGTTATTTTGTAGTTTCATAGAGTATAGGCGACATTTATAAACCCTCGGTTACACTTTTTTAAATAGATTCAATCTTGCACGTGGAAAGTTTAAGTGAGGGCTTTAGTTGCGGCGCATGAACTTAATTTCTAAGTAAAGGTAAGACCATAATAACGTTTTTTTTATTAAATGTGCTTTTTTGTGTGCTACAGTTTGTATGTGTAAAGTTAAAGTTAAGTTAAAGTACCAATGATTGTCACACACACACTAGGTGTGATGAAATTTGTCCTCTGCATTTGACCCATCCCCTTGATCACCCCCTGGGAGGTGAGGGGAGCAGTGGGCAGCAGCGGCGCCGCGCCTGGGAATCATTTTTGGTGATTTAACCCCCAAATTCCAACCCTTGATGCTGAGTGCCAAGCAGGGAAGAATGCTGGTATGAGCTTTTAAACATAACCCGTTAACTGCTGCCAATCAAATGGTGAATAAGATACTCTTTAGGGTTCATATGTTTGTAAATCTGACTGTGATGAAGTCAGTGCCTCACCAGCCATCAACCTCACCGCACGTCACTGTATTCGGTAGTATACCACCTCTAAAAAGTACCGGTCCGCCACCCCACATTTGAACAAATAAAGCCAATAATGCAATTTTTTTGTGGTCCTCCTAAAAGTACCGAAAAGTATCGAAATCATTTTGGTACCGGTACCAAAATATTGGTATCGGGACAACACATATCGGTATCGATAAGGGTGTTGTATTGATACAGTTTTAATGATATGCTGTACATCTTTACTACTGACTTTGTTTTTCCCAAACAACTGTATATACCGTATTTTTCGGAGTATAAGTCGCACCGGCGTATAAGTCGCACCTGCCGAAAATGCATAATAAAGAAGGAAAAAAAACATATATAAGTCGCACTGGAGTATAAGTCGCATTTTTTGGGGAAATGTATTTGATAAAAGCCAACACCAAGAATAGACATTTGAAAAGCAATTTAAAATAAATAAAGAATAGTGAACAACCGGCTGAATAAGTGTACGTTATATGAGGCATAAATAACCAACTGAGAACGTGCCTGGTATGTTAACGTAACATATTATGGTAAGAGTCATTCAAATAACTATAACATATAGAACATGCTATGCGTTTACCAAAAAATCTCTCACTCCTAATCGCTAAATCCCATGAAATCTTATACGTCTAGTCTCTTACGTGAATGAGCTAAATAATATTATTTGATATTTTACGGTAATGTGTTAATAATTTCACACATAAGTCGCTCCTGAGTATAAGTCGCACCCCCGCCAAACTATGAAAATAACTGCGACTTATAGTCCGAAAAATACGGTAATAAAAGAGCATCAGGAACAAATGACATATTGTGTTAAACTGTCAATAGCACTCACCATAAATGCATAGAAAAATGTGTATTTAATCAGAGGTGGGTAGTAACGCGCTACATTTACTCCGTTACATCTACTTGAGTAACTTTTGGGATAAATTGTACTTCTAAGAGTAGTTTTAATGCAACATACTTTTACTTTTACTTGAGTATATTTATAGAGAAGAAACGCTACTTTTACTCCGCTCCATTTATCTACATTCAGCTCGCTACTCGCTACTAATTTTTATCGATCTGTTAATGCACGCTTTGTTTGTTTTGGTTTGTCAGACAGACCTTCAAAGTGCCTGCGTTTCAATAAATACAGTTTGTGACGTTCACTCCGTTCCACCAATCAGATGCAGTCACTGGTGACGTTGGACCAATCAAACAGAGCCAGGTGGTCACATGACCTGACTTAAACAAGTTGAAAAACTTATTCGGGTGTTACCATTTAGTGGTCATTTGTACGGAATATGCACTGTACTGTGCAATCTACTAATACAAGTTCCAATCAATCAAAAGTGTGAAGGAAAAAAGACCCTTTTCCATTTCAACCGTACATCCCGTCAAAAGCCTAAAGACTGACTGCACAGTTCCTGTCTTCACAATAAAAGTGCCGCTCCATCGCGCCTGCGCTTTCAAAATAAGAGTCTCCGAAAGCCAGCGCAACGGAGTTTGCCGCCAATGTATTTCTTGTAAAGTGTATAAAAACGAATATGGAAGCTGGACAAATAAGATGCCAAAAACCAACCACTTTCATGTGGTATTAGACAGAAAGGAGGAACTTTTTTTCTCCTCTATTTGAAAACGTGGACGTTATCAGCACTACTGTCTGATTACAATCAATGCAAGTCATCAGAATCAGGTAATACACCAACTTATATTCTTGTCTTCATGAAAGAAAGGAATCTATATGTGTTAAACATGCATGTACATTCATTAAAACACCTTTAACATGCAAACAAAAACGGCAAAATAAATAAATATAAATTATATACTGTATATATCAATGTATGTATATATATATATGTGTATATATATGTGTGTGTATGTATATATATATATATATATATATATATATATATATATATATATATATATATATGTTTGTGTGTGTGTATATATATATATATATATATATATATGTTTGTGTGTATATATGTATATATATGATATGTGTGTGTATGTTACTCATCAGTTACTCAGTACTTGAGTAGTTTTTTCACAACATACTTTTTACTTTTACTCAAGTAAATATTTGGGTGACTACTCCTTACTTTTACTTGAGTAGTAAATCTCTAAAGTAACAGTACTCTTACTTGAGTACAATTCCTGGCTACTCTACCCACCTCTGCATTTAATACATATGATCGGTATTGGTATCGGCCGATC
>NC_084563.2:9609598-9624598 GCF_033978685.3 Nerophis lumbriciformis | reverse complement strand
CCTTTAACAATGGAGTTTTTGTAAGTAAACATTATTATAGATAGATTGTAGCCAGAAACACCACCCTGCCAACTGCTTCATGATGCTGTGTAACAGGCTGTGTTCTGACATTTACTTTTAAAAAGACATGCATTACCCACCACCACGAAAAGAATACCTACCGGAATTAATAAAAGGCTATCGATGCTGTCATCTAGCAAAGCTGAATTTGACCAAGCAACCCCCCCGTACCAAAAAGCCCTTGATGAAAGCGGATACAATTTCACCCTCACCTATGAACCCACGCCAGGAAACCAACCAAAAAAGAACAGAAAACGAAACAACATCATCTGGTACAACCCCCCATACAGCAAAAACGTCTCAACTAACATTGGCCACAAATTCCTCAGTCTGATTGACAAACACTTCCCCAAAGGCAACACCCTAAGAAAAGTATTCAACAAGAACAACATTAAATTGAGCTACAGCTGTATGAACAATATACGACAAATTATCTCAAACCACAACAAAACAATTGCAAATGAGCCGTCGGCCCCCGGACAGAGCGACCCCAAAACCAACAAAGGCTGCAACTGCCGCAAGAAACCTGATTGCCCTCTCAACGGGGGGTGCTTAAAAACATCAGTTGTCTACCAATCTAAGGTAACACGCAAGGACATTAACACATCCGACACATATGTAGGATTAACCGAGGGAGAGTTTAAAACCAGATGGAACAATCACAAGGCTTCTTTCAGGAACCAAAACCTGCGGAATACCACAGAACTCAGCAAACACATTTGGGACCTCAAAGACAATAATGTTGAATATTCAATAACATGGCAAATTCTTGCATCCAGCGCACCTTACAATAGTGGTAATAAAAGATGCAACCTATGCTTGAAAGAGAAACTGTTTATTATATACCGTCCAGACCTGTCATCCCTCAACAAGTGCAGCGAAATTGTATCAGCATGCCGCCACAGACGGAAACACCTCCTAGGTAACACATGAGCATATCACCACGCCCCTACGCCAGCCTGTACCCACCCACTCTGTGCCCTATATAAACCATGGTATGTGAATGCTCCCATTAAAATCTCCTGATGATTGAGGGAACCCCTCATGAAACAGGCCTGTAGAGATGAAGTAGTCTTGTGATTTTTTTCCCACACATACATATATTGCGCTCTACTACGGTATCGAGAACTATTTTTTGGATAACCTTATTAAGACATATATTCCGCTCCAAATTGACATTTGTTGAGCACTGTACGACGATCAGAAATGGAAAAATTCAACATCGACTACTCCACGAAGAACATTCCCATACCCGCGCAGAATGACTACAGGCTAAGGCTCATAGAAAAGACGGAACACTTCCTAAGAAGGATGCGGTGGAAAGCACTTTTTTCCTCCACCCTGAAACAAAAGGAACGCAGAAGAAAACTTACGGATTCAAATCTACCAAGAACCCACCCACAGTTGAGGAACTAAAGGATTTTGAGAACGACATGCTCAAAATGATACAATCAGTCAAATTCAAGCCAGTCCGCAACCCACTCCTCACCAAACTGAAAAATGACAAGGAGCGCATCAAGAAAGTAAACAACCTCATCATAGCTGCCGATAAAACCACAAACTTCTACAGAATGGACATACCAGAACATAACACCTTACTGGACAGAAGCATCACCAAATCATACAAAAAAGCACAACCCAACACTTTACAGAACATCCACCTGGAAAATAAAAGGATTGCGGCTGAACTGGACATTGAGGACAGGGTGGACGCCACAGCCAACAAGGAAGCCTTCATCACATTGAAGTACCACAAACCCAACTTCGCAAATAACCCAACATGCCGACTAATAAACCCAACTAAATCTGAAATAGGAAAAATCAGCAAAATAATCCTGGACAGAGTCAACACAAAAATCAAGGACAAAACACCACTCAACCAATGGAGAAATACAGCAGCAGTAATCAAATGGTTCAACAACATCCAAGACAAACAACAGCACAACTTTATCTCCTTCGATATCGAAGAATTTTACCCTTCCATCACGCAAGACCTACTGACTCAAGCACTAGACTTCGCCTCAGACTACGACTCAATCACAGGCAACGAAAGAAACATCATCATCCACGCAAAAAACTCCATACTCATCCACAACAATACACCATGGCAAAAAAAGAACAACTCAACATTTGACGTCACTATGGGAAGTTTTGACGGAGCAGAAACGTGTGAACTCGTTGGGAGTTTCCTCCTCTCCCAGCTTGCTAGCCTCAACCTGAACCTTGGTATTTACCGTGATGACGGACTGGCAGTGTGTCGTGCCTCGCCAAGGAGCAGCGAGAATACCAAGAAGCGCATATGCCAAATTTTCAAAGAGAACGGCCTACGGATCACGATTGAAGCCAACAAGCAAACCGTCAACTCCCTCGACGTCACTTTCAACCTAAGAAATAACAGCTACCAACCATTCACGAAATCCAACACAACACTCCAATACGTGCACCATGACAGCAACCACCCACCCACCACCACGAAAAGAATACCTACCGGAATTAATAAAAGGCTATCGATGCTGTCATCCAGCAAAGCTGAATTTGACCAAGCAACCCCCCCGTACCAAAAAGCCCTTGATGAAAGCGGATACAATTTCACCCTCACCTATGAACCCACGCCAGGAAACCAACCAAAAAAGAACAAAACGAAACAACATCATCTGGTACAACCCCCCATACAGCAAAAACGTCTCAACTAACATTGGCCACAAATTCCTCACTCTGATTGACAAACACTTCCCCAAAGGCAACACCCTAAGAAAAGTATTCAACAAGAACAACATTAAATTGAGCTACAGCTGTATGAACAATATACGACAAATTATCTCAAACCACAACAAAACAATTGCAAATGAGCTGTCGGCCCCCGGACAGAGCGACCCCAAAACCAACAAAGGCTGCAACTGCCGCAAGAAACCTGATTGCCCTCTCAACGGGGGGTGCTTACAAACATCAGTTGTTTACCAATCTAAGGTAACACGCAAGGACATTAACACATCCGACACATATGTAGGATTAACCGAGGGAGAGTTTAAAACCAGATGGAACAATCACAAGGCTTCTTTCAGGAACCAAAACCTGCGGAATACCACAGAACTCAGCAAACACATTTGGGACCTCAAAGACAATAATGTTGAATATTCAATAACATGGCAAATTCTTGCATCCAGCACACCTTACAATAGTGGTAATAAAAGATGCAACCTATGCTTGAAAGAGAAACTGTTTATTATATACCGTCCAGACCTGTCATCCCTCAACAAGCGCAGCGAAATTGTATCAGCATGCCGCCACAGACGGAAACACCTCCTAGGTAGCACATGAGCCAATCACCACGCCCCTACGCCAGCCTGTACCCACCCACTCTGTGCCCTATATAAACCATGGTATGCGAATGCTCCCATTAAAATCTCCTGATGATTGAGGGTACCCCCTCTCATGAAACAGGCCTGTAGAGATGAAATAGTCTTGTGATTTTTTTTTCCCACACATACATATATTGCGCTCTACTACGGTATCGAGCACTATTTTTTGGATAACCTTATTAAGACATATATATATATATATATATATATATATATATATATATATATATATATATATATATATATTTTAATAATCTACTGTTAAAAAGACGTTTTTGGGCCATCTCCGTGCAACTAAAAGGAAACATTATATAATTATTATACCAAAATCAAGAATCAAAAATCCATTCTGAATCTAATCATCACCCTAAGTATCGGAATCAGATCGTTATAAGATTTACACCCACAATAAACATGTTTATGGGTTAAAGCAGGGGTTCATAACCTTTTTGACCCTGGGGCCCAACTTTTCCTCTACAGGGTCACCCGGGGCCCACTCAAATATTAACAGTAAATTAGTCATTTTACTCTTGATTTTAATCATATTCAATAAATATATCTCACCTATTTACAGTTAAACAGGTTAACAACCTTGTCAAATGATATCAAACCATGTGATCATCACAAAGAAATATATTTTTTAACACATAAACCTACTTAGGTTTAGGTCAGGCTGACTACAAAAATAAGTACTAACCAAATATACTGGCTAGGCGGCGTATTAGGGCGGCACGGGCATGTGTCTTTGCCTTGGCACTGTCCAGGTGTTGTTTGAATGTCAGTGTTCTGTCAAGCTTCACACCGAGGTACGTGGTAACGGGCTGGGACTGTAACCGGGCATTATCCACCATGATGTTCATCTCATGGGCTGCTTCCATGTTGTTGAGGTGGAACATTGAAGATGTTACTGCAGCTCAACGTTGAAGGCCTTACCACCGATCGAACAGATCACCATTAAAAACAAGGCGACTATAGTTCATGCTGGTCTGACAGAGGGAGACACCTCATTTTAGATTCAGAACATACCTGAGACCATGTTGTCTGTGAACGACCGCGGCTCCACATCCGCATAAGTGTGAGGTGTGCTCTCATCGTTGAGTGTGGTGTTGTTCGGTAGCGTTGTTGGATTAGCCAGCTCGTCGTTTGCATGTTCTAGAAAGGAATCAACCGTTGGTTAGATTCTTTGCACACTTGTAAGGCTGTGTTGAAAGTGCATTGATGATCAAAACCTGTAGTGTGAATACAGGTTTTGTGATGGATGACACTTGATATGGTCGCGGGACACAATGGTTGGACAGACTACAATACAGTGGAACCTCGATTTATGAACCCCTCTATTAGCAAACTTTTTGATTTATGAACTTTTAGATCAGGGGTGTCCAAACTTTGTGTGTCAAACCTGCATAGCAAAAAGCAGGGCGCAGCAATTTTGGAAAGGCGGAGCCCTGCACGTCACTTTCCTGCGCAGTTCCCTACTAGTCACTTCTCAGCGCTTCAGCGTGTGTGCCTTTTTTGTGTTTTGTCCAGTTTGCTCACTCAATATGAGTTCCACAAAGACAACAGACCAGGCAATGCCTGTGGACAAGTATCAGGGTTTGTACGGGTGCTTAAAAACCTTGAAATTGCTTGGATTTTAATGTTGTGTTTTCAAGATTTTGAAAGTCCTTGAATTTGGGGTGAAGTGCTTATAAACGCTTGGAAATGTTCATCATATTTCTCGGCAGTCTGACTCAATGGGCTAATTATAAAATGGAAAAAAAAAAAAATAAGTTTCCTTAAAAATGAAAGCTACACGCTTGATCTGGTGTCTTTGCACGAGCCCTTACATTAGGTTGTTGTCATGCCAGAGTTGTATATACCAAGAGGACAGTGGTGCCAGGAGGTTGTTGTTTTAGGTGTAAAAGTCAGCGCCGCTGTCCGTGGTGCTGAAGACCAGCACCATCGGGCAGGGGCGGGGCATGTGCTGGCAGGTGATTACATTTCACAGGTGGTACGTGTTAACCTAATCATCTGTTGTCTTTAAGAGTGAGCGGCCGGGTGCAGGAGGGAGAGGAAGTTTGGAGAGTGACTGAAAAGTCACGTTCTGAGAGAGAAAACTTTGCATAAAAACATACGATCATTAAAAACCTTGTTAAACCTGCACGTTGGACTCCTGTGCCGTGTCTGACAGTGGGACTGCCAGGAAGCGACTTCCTTACATGAACATTGGATGGAAAATGACAAATACAAACTTTGGATAAAACATGGACCAAATCCAGGTGTAGCCTGCTGCAAAGTGTGCAAAAAGGAAATCCAACATGGTTCGTTGTATGTTTTGCTCCATTATTTTGGCTGTCTACTTAACTTCTCTGGCTACCTCAGTTAAAGCAAACAAGTTACATTCTCAGAGCCAACACTGTTTATTTAAAAATGAAAGCTACACGCTTGATCTGTTGGCTTTGCGCGAGCCCTTACATTAGGTTGTTGTCATGTATATGCGGCTCTGTGTCGCCCCCAAGAGGACAGTGGTGCATCGGTCCATCGTGCAGGGAGGTTGTCGTTTTAATGAACATTGGATGGAAAATGACAATTACAATTTTTGGATAAAACGTGGACCAAATTCAGGTGTAGCCTGCTGCAAAGTGTGCAAAAAGGAAATCCCGCTTTTCCTAATGATGTGAAAGGTAAGCCTAAGAGATTACTAGCCTTGCAAGTTAACTAACATTAGCTAAAGTTTTATTTTCTAACCGTTTGGTACATGCTAGACCTAGACTGTGAGATCAGCGCTGGATGACATGTTAATTAGGAACAGTTATTACGAGCTATAAAGGAAAAAAGCGAGCGTTTGTCAATGATACATTATAATGTTAAGAACTTCCCTCAACTAAAAATCGATTTGTTATCATAGCCACAGTTATTAGACTAGATATGCTTATACCTTTTATTTTATTATCCTTTTATTCATTTGTTATCATAGCCACAGTTATAAGGCTAGAATTGCTTCATGGAAGGTGACTGAGGTGTTGTGAAACAAACAAAATATTTTCCTTTATTTTATTATCCTTATATTAATGTGTAACCGTTTTGTTAATAAATGAGTAAAATTGACATTTTGAGGGTGCGTGTATTTACATCAGTGTTTTTCAACCTTTTCTGAGCCAAGGCACATTTTTTTCATTGAAAAAATCTCGAGGCACACCACCAGCAGAAAACATGAAAAAATGAAACTCAGCAGCCGATATTGACGACAAAAAGTTGTTCTCGCAATTGTTGGATATGAATTCAAACCATAACCAAGCATGCATAACTATAGCTCTTGTCTCAAAGTAGGTGTACTGTCACCACCTGTCACATCACACCCTGACTTATTTGGAGTTTTTTGCTGTTTTCCTGTGTGTAGTGTTTTAGTTCTTGTCTTGCGCTCCTATTTTGTTGTTGATTGTCATGTCATGTACGGATGCACTTTGTGGACGCCGTCTGCTGCTCCACATGCTCTAAGTCTTTGCTGTCGTCCAGCATTCTGTTCTTGTTTACTTCGCAGCCAGTTCAGTTTTAGCTTCGTTCTGCATAGCTTTCCCTAAGCTTCAATGCCTTTTCTTAGCAGCACTTGCTTTTTGTTTATTTTTGGTTTAAGCATTAGATACCTTTTTTACCTGTCATTGCCTCCCGTTGTCGTCTGCATATTGTGATCACGACAAACCATGTTCCCGACATCTACAAAGCAATTAGCTACCTGCTGATATGGAAGAGTATTACACGGTTACTCTGCCGAGCTCTAGACAGCACAGACACTCAACAACGGCACATTTGTGGATTATAATTACTGGTTTGCAAAAAATATTTTTAACCCAATTAGGTGAAATTACACAATCTCCCACGGCACACCAGACTGTATCTCACGGTACACTAGTGTGCCGCAGCACAGTGGTTGAAAAACACTGATTTACATCACATTATGCAGTTGACAAGCACAAATGCGGTGTGAATCAATCCGTGCTGTTGGATGTCATTGAGTGCTGTAAGTAAGAAAAAGAACAAGAAATGTGAAAAACAACACAAATGGAGACACGTTTGCAAACACCAATGACATTGAATAGTCACACTGCTTCATTTTCTATGCTCCATTCATCCATCCATCCATCCATTTTCTACCGCTTATTCCCTTTTGGGGTCGCGGGGGGCGCTGGAGCCTATCTCAGCTACAATCGGGCGGAAGGCGGGGTACACCCTGGACAAGTCGCCATCTCATCGCAGGGCCAACACAGATAGACAGACAACATTCACACTCACATTCACACACTAGGGCCAATTTAGTGTTGCCAATCAACTTATCCCCAGGTGCATGTCTTTGGAAGTGGGAGGAAGCCGGAGTACCCGGAGGGAACCCACGCAGTCACGGGGAGAACATGCAAACTCCACACAGAAAGATCCCGAGCCCGGGATTGAACCCAAAACTACTCAGGACCTTCGTATTGTGAGGCAGATGCACTAACCCCTCGCCCACCGTGCTGCCCTATCAATCAAATCAATGAGGATAAAAAATAATATCAAAGTCAAATTACAGGATGTTACTTAAGTAGTTTGTTCATTTTCCTCGACGGGTGCACTAACATAATTTTATATATTTTTTTTTACATATGTAGCATCATCTACAAAGATGCAAAGAATTGCTATTGCGGCATCTAGTGGACACATTTAGAACAGCAGTTTCTTTCATTCAAAAATTTCGGCTCATTCTTATACTCTATTCAGTTAATGATAACTGCTGCTTCAATGTTAGGCTTAGGTTTTAGCAGATTTTCCCTGTTTTTTCTCCAGACAGCATTTGGTGACCTCAAACAATAAGGCTCTGGATTGATTCACACTGGTTTTCGGCTTTTTGAAGGGTACTGGAAAAACTGGAAAATTGATCTTGAAAGTCTTTAAAAAAGTGCTTGAATTTGGCTATGGAAAAGGTGTACGAACCCTGTATATAAATAAAGTGGGTTGGATTATTTCACAGCGGCGATAAAAAGCTAATGTTGACTTCTGGCCAACTATGAACGGAACCAGGGCCGGCCCGTGGCATAGGCCGTATAGGCAAATGCTAAGGGCGCCGTCCATCAGGGGGCGCCACGCCAGTGCCACAAATGTTGGAGAAAAAAAAAAAAAAAAAAAAGAAAGTTGGTACTATTATTTCTAAATACAAAAAATAATCCCACGTTAATTAAAATGCAAGGTAAAGCCTATTTAATAGAAATATTATTTGTTACAACATTACGACCCCCCCCCCCCCCTTCCCGTATCATGACTCTTTTTGGACGTCACCACATCAAAAAATCAACACAAGATGTCAAAACGGCCAAAACTGTCAGGTGCCCAAGGAAGAAAAAAGAGAAAAGAAGAGGAGTAGAAACAAGAAAAGACAGAGGTAGCAGGTAGGTAACGTTAGCCTACATGAAATTATTTGTCTGTTACAGAATGTGATAGTAACCTGGCTTTTTAGCATTAAGCTAATGTTACATGATTCGGCATTTGCTAATCAATAAATAGCTAGTTCTGTTTTAACGTCGGGTTAATATTGTGGAGGGGGCTAAATTGTTATGGAAAATAATAATGTAACGTTAGGTAATTACTGTACTCCCACCTTACATTCCTCAGGTATTAGATCTTTTAAGCAGGTGTTTTTTGTTTACATTGTTATTGCCTTCTGGTTAGCTAATGTTTGCCCTGCAGGTAATAGTCACTTGTCCACCCCTTTATATATTGGGTATAGTTGTAAGTAAAAAAAAAAAAGGTCAAAGATAAAGCTATTCGGTTTCTTGTGAGGGGGGGGGGGGGGGGGGGGGGGGGCGCCACCTAAAATCTTGCCTAGGGCGCCAGATTGGTTAGGGCCGGGCCTGAACGGCACTGGTGTGTTCGTGGTATCAACCACGGAACTATTGATGTGCCAAAGGCCGTGAGGGTATGATAAAAACTAACCAGCTGCTTTCGGCGAGCAACTTTTCCTATCAGCTGCCAGCGTGAAATGTGACGGACAGGAGCAGTGGACGAATCCCAGCCTGCTTTCACACAGCTGGGCGCAGCCTCCATTTTGGTGCAGGCAAACATCTGCACCTGAACAGAAGGTCGTAGATTAGATCGAGTTGTGTATTCCGGTCTATGAAACCGCTCTCTGTTGTCTCGCAGTACCTGGTTTGGCAAGCGGATGCACCACCGTCACGGACGCGGGTTGGAGCAGGTTACCATGGAGATGTCGCAGCTCCCTCCCGGTCCTCTTGTGCACGCTCGTTAGCTGCTGGTGCTCCCTGTCCACCACCCACAACCTGTCCTCAAACACGGCCAAGTCGAAGGGCCGGCCTGGGAAAAAGGAGGCCAGTGATATCACATTAGGTACACACTAATATTATCCATGTCAAGGATGGTGATGATTTATTTTTTGATCGACACCGTCAGCTAGAGGGAAGTCGAGAAAACCTCACCTACTTGGTTCTCTAACAGGATCCGTCGGTCAGAACCATCCAGCGCGGACGTCTCCACCCTTGTCCCGTCGCACCAGAACAGGCGGTCCTCCGTGAAGTCGACCGTCAGACCTCCGGGCGACACAAGGTCGGTGCTTGCGATCACCGCGCGATCCGTCCCGTCGAGATTAGACGATTCCACCTTCGGGTGTAGTCCAATATCCGTCCAGAACAACTTCCTCAAAAAAGACACCGAGTGTAGATATACAGTATATATTTTTTTTCTTTTAAAAAGACAGAAGAAAAGTTGTCAAACTGACTTTTCCAGAGGATGGACTGCGATCGATGTGGGTTGGTCAAGTCCATCACTCAGAAGAGTTGTTCTGTTGAGTCCATCCAAGGTACTGCTGACCACTGATGACTGGCTGCAAGTGGAAAACCACGTCATATTAATAAGAACTGAATTCACACCTCAATACAAACACGTAAGGCACCTGGTAGACCTTGTCACAGTCCAGTACAGTTTGCGATTGATCCAGTCCAAAGCCAGTCTGTTGTTCAGGCCCAGACCTTCAGAGACGAGACTTCTTCTCGACCCACCGTTCATATCGATCCGTTCAATTGTCTTCTGGGAAGTGCTGGCAAAGTATACCTTTTAAAATGCATTAAAAGACATACAAGTGAAGTCTATTGACATCTAGAAATGTTACACAAAGTATATTTTTGGGAAATGCCAGCCCTCTAATAGTAAACAAAACTGAACCTATTTGTGTAAAAACAAGCACAGATCATTGATTTATTAGAATTGTCCACTAGGTGTCGCTATATCCCCACATGTCAACTGAACATTTGAGCTCATAAACCGCAGGGATGTTCATAGTTTGCTTTATTTGCACATAGAAATAAAATAGTAAACAAATGCAAATATGGTTGAAAAATAGAGCAAAAAGACTCAAATTAAAGAGAAAAAGCTGAATATTTTGTGACAAAGCTTATATAGTGTCGCTGAACACAAGACGACAATAATGACTGGGCATGTGAGCTGTGTGCTTGCTATTTTTATGTATTTTTATCTATTTATTGATGTTTTTATGTGTTATGAATTTGCACTAAATTAGTTTTGAGTAAAATTCAGATTATTATTGCCAACATTTGAAAGTTTTCTTATGAAATTGTGAC
Source organism: Nerophis lumbriciformis (assembly GCF_033978685.3). NCBI lineage: Eukaryota > Metazoa > Chordata > Actinopteri > Syngnathiformes > Syngnathidae > Nerophis > Nerophis lumbriciformis. The sequence continues at coordinate 9,613,581 of NC_084563.2, read as the reverse complement.
TTTTGTCGAGTAAATTTGCGACTCTTTTCATAAAATTGCCAAAATTTTGAGCTTTTCTTGTAAAACTGCGACTGTTATTGAGTAAAAATCCAACTTTTGTCATAATATTGCACAAATGTTTAGTTTTCCTTGTAACATTTTGACTTGCGTTGAGTAAAATGACGACTTGTATTACAATACTGCCAACATTCCAAGTTGCGACCTTTTTCTTGTGGAATTCCAGCTCATTTTTCACAACTAGCTTTTTTTATATTTACAGTTTGTATAAATTATTAATGTGGTAAATACAAATCTTTATATACACTAAATTGCCAAAAGTCCATGCGATGAGGTGGCGACTTGTCCAGGGTGTACACCGCCTTCCGCCCGAATGCAGCTGAGATAGGCTACAGCACCCCCCCGTGACCCCGAAAGGGACAAGAGGTAGAAAATGGATGGATGGATAGTTTTGCTTACAATTTCATTGTACAATGTACAATGACAATAAAGATATATTATATTCTATATATTTTTTAAATGCATTAGTTTTTCCTTTTCAGAAATGTATATAAAAATAGTGTCAAAATAAAATGATAAAAAGCAATGCAAAAATGGGTGAAAAATAGAGCAAAAAGACACACATTAAATAGAAAAAGCTGAATATTTTGTGACAAAGCTTATATATATATATTTTTTAGAATACATTAGTTTTTCCTTTTCAGAAATGTATATAAAAATAGTGTCAACATAAAATTATAAAAAACAATGCAAAAATGGGTGAAAAATTGAGCAACAAAAAAAAACACAATTTAAACAGCTTGATGTTTTAAAACAAAGCTTATACATTTTAAAAGATACTCCTAGTTTTTAATTGTTTTTAATTTTCAGAAATGTATATACACTTATCAGTGTTCTGCCAAAATAAAATTATAAAAACAAATGCAAAAATTGGCAAAAAAATAGAGCAAAAAGGCGCACACGAAAGAGAAAAAGCTGAATATTTTGTGACAAAGCTTATATATATATATATATATATATATATATATATTAAAATACATTAGTTTTTCCTTTTCAGAAATGTATACAGAGTATACAGTGTTCTGCCAAAATAAAATGGTAAAAAAAAATTATCCAAAAATGGTTGAAAAATAGAGCAAAAAGGCACACATTAAAGAGAAAAAGCTGGATATTTTAAAACAAAGCTTATACATTTTAAAATATACTCCTATTTTTTGTTTTTTTTCAGAAATGTATATAAAAATATCAGTGTTCCCCGGAAATAAAATTATAAAAACAAATGCAAAATGGATGAAAAATGTATCAAAAAGGTACCATATGTAGATAAAAAGCTTGATACTTTAAAACAGCTTATACATTTAAAAATATATATTAATTTTTATTTTCAGAAATGTATATGAAAATATCAGTGTAGAAATAAAATGATAAAAACAAATGCAAAAATGGGTGAAAATATACAGCAAAAAGGTACACTTTATAGATACAAATGTTGGTATTTTAAAACAAAGCCTATATATTTGAAAATATACATTAGTTTTTCTATTCAGAAATAAAATGATAAAAACTAATGCAGAAATTGGTGAAAAATAGAGCAAAAAGGCACGATTTAAAGAGAAAAATCTTCCATCTTTTGAAACAAAGCTTATACATTTAAAATGTATTAAAAATATATATTAGTATTTCCTTTTCAGAGAATTATATACAAATATCGTGTTCCTTCGCATCCTTTGATTTTTAAGTATACGACCTATAGTGGAAAAAGTTTGGACACCCCTGATAGTACAGGGCTGCACCTGGCTAAATTGGGGCCGGATGCAGAATTTTATTTGACGGCGGCCCCCCCCCATTACAATTTTTTTTCACCCTTTTTTCATTCATGAAAACAAGTCTTATCATTTTTTAAATCAAACATGCATTTTTTGTACTAAAACAAACGACTGGGAAATAAACTGTGAAATTGTTTATTTTTGTAGTTCGAAATAACAACCCTAACCAAATTAACGTAAATTTGCAAACATATCCGACACAACTGGGGATCACACCTGTCCCCTGCAAGACTAACACTACCAGTGACGGAGCAGGATTGAGCTGGGAATACATTTGCGGTTGCATGTCATATGAAGCGCTCTGATTTACTGTGTTTTTCAAATACTGCAAAGATAGAAAATATTATAGGAGTCGTTCTTACATTGTTGTGCACGGGGTCATAGTCCAAAGATACGATCGCTCCTCTGGGCTCCTCGGCAATGACATGACCCTCAGTGCCGTCGGTATTTAACCGGTACACGCCCACCAGACTGGCGACGAGCAGATACGGTGGTGGTCCTGTTAGGGAAGATAAAAACATGAGTGTTTACTTGTTTACAGCAAGTGATGATAAGAGTATGACTCACCTGAGGCAATGCACTGCTTGTTGTCTTGATGGAGCTGGTAGCCTGGCAGGCACGCACACTGCCACCTAGTGGCTGCTACTGGTGTGCACAGCTGACTGCAGCCCCCTCTGTCTGCAGACGTGCAGCCTGCAACAACACAAATAACACTTGAGTTGTTTCTGTTTATTTTTTTATTTTTTTAGCGCTTAATTCAAAATACAACTTCTTGTATTGATGCGTTATTCAGAAAGTGCGTACCTGTACAGGTCTGCCCGTCCTCCTGCAATACAGACCCTTTCGGGCAAACGCACGCAGGACCCTCGTCTGTTGCCAGGCAACCGTGACCACACTCTGTGGCGCCGCCTTCACAGGCTGTGATCTCTGATTTAAAGAAGGATTCGAAGGGGGGGAAAAAAAAAAAATCACAAGCGGGCCAAACTAGCACTTCATTAAGGTTGCTAAAAATACACCGAGTACATGTGAGCGCGTGTGTTGCCTGTCCAATTGGCAACAAGCTCCTTATGTTCCGCTCGAGTAAAATCCCTGCATGAAGTCCGCTGTAATCCTATCGAAATAGGTGAAAGTGTGGCGGGGGGAAAGTCGCACGGTGGGAGTCAAGCATTCGCTCACAGGGCGATTACATCTTGTCACGTGTTCAGTTCCGGAAAATATACTTTAAAAAAGGCATTGCTATATTTCTCTTCTATGATAAAAATGTCAGACTAATTCCTGTCTGTCGTATACTTCTATTGCCTTTCAATGCAAAGTGTCCCGATCTGATATCAGTTCGATATCAGCAGAAACAACAAGTCATTTGTATCAGTCCCTCTTAGATGAGCTCAGGCCCAGCGAAGCCGACGGAGTTTCTGGGTGTTGTTGATAAACGGGTTTCGCCTTGCATAGAAGAGTTTTAACTTGCACTTACAGATGTAGTGACAGACTGTAGTTACTGCCAGTGGGTTTCTGAAGTGTTCCTGAGCCCATGTGGTGATATCCTTTACACACTGATGTCGCTTGTTGATGCAGTACAGCCCGAGGGATCGAAGGTCACGGGCTTAGCTGCTTTACGTGCAGTGATTTCTCCAGATTCTCCGAACCCTTTGATGATATTACGGACCGTAGATGGTGAAATCCCTAAATTCCTTGCAATAGCTGAGAAAGGTTTTTCTTAAACTGTTCAACAATTTTCTCACGCATTTGTTGACAAAGTGGTGACCCTCGCCCCATCCTTGTTTGTGAATGACTGCGCATTTCATGGAATCTACTTTTGTACCCAATCATGGCACCCACCTGTTCCCAATTTGCCTGTTCACCTGTGGGATGTTCCAAATAAGTCTTTGATGAGCATTCCTCAACGTTATCAGTATGTATTGCCACCTTTCCCAACTTCTTTGTCACGTGTTGCTGGCATCAAATTCTAAAGTTAATGATTATTTGCAAAAAAAAAAAAAATGTTTATCAGTTTGGACATCAAATATGTTGTCTTTGTAACATATTCAACTGGATAAGGGTTGAAAATGATTTGCAAATCATTGTATTCCATTTATATTTACATCTAAAACAATTTCCCAACTCATATGGAGACGGGGTTTGTATAACCTAATTATAGTATTT